>NW_027043095.1:0-58692 GCF_036013475.1 Columba livia
TCTTCTTTCTTTCTCCTTTCTTACTTCTTTCTTACTTCTTTCTTCCTTCTTTCTCCTTCTTTCTTTACTCTTTCTTTTTTTTTCTTTCTTCTTTCTTTCTTCTTTCTTTCTCCTTTCTTTCTTCCTTCTTTCTTCTTTCTTTCTTTCTTCTTACTTTCTTTCCTCTTTCTAACTTCTTTCTTATTTACTTCTTTCTTTCTTTCTTCTTTTTTCTTTCTTCTTTCTTTCTTCTTTCTTACTTCTTTCTTACTTCTTTCTTTCTTCTTTCTTTCTTCTTTCTTTCTTCTTTCTTACTTCTTTCTTCTTTCTTTCTTTCTTCTTACTTTCTTTCTTCTTTCTAACTTCTTTTCTTACTTACTTCTTTCTTCTTTCTTCTTTTTTCTTCTTCTTTCTTTCTTCTTTCTTACTTCTTTCTTCCTTCTTTCTTTCTTCTTTCTTTCTTACTTCTTTCTTCTTTCTTGCTTACTCCTTTCTTCTTTCTTACTTCTTTCTTTCTTCTTGTTTTTTCTTTCTTTCTTCTTTCTTTCTTCATTCTTTCTTTCTTCTTTCTTTCTTATTTATTTCTTCTTATTTCTTCTTTCTTTCTTCCTTCTTTCTTCCTTCTTTCTTTCTTCTTTCTCTCTTCATTCTTTCTTCTTTCTTTCTTCTTGCTTCTTTCTTTCTTTCTTTCTTCTCTCTTTCTTCTGTCTGTCTTCTGTCTTTCTTCTGTCTTTCTTCTTTCTTTCTTCTTTCTTTCTTCTTTCTTTCTTCTTTCTTTATTCTTTCTTTCTTCTTTCTTCTTTCTTCTTTCTTTCTCTTTCTTTCTTTCTTCTTTCTTTCTTTCTTTATTTCTTCTTTCTTTCTTTCTTCATTCTTCCTTTCTTCTTTCATTCTTTCTTCTTTTTTTCTTCTTCTATCTTCTTTCTTTCTTTCTTTCTTTCTTTCTTTCTTTTCTTTCTTTCTTTCTTCTTTCTTTCTTTCCTTCTTTGTTTCTTTCTTTCTTTCCTTGCTTCTTTCTTTCTTTCTTTCTTTATTTATTTATTTATTTATAATTTTCTTCTTTCTTTCTTCTTTCTTTCTTCTTTCTTTCTTTCTTCTTTCTTTCTTCTTTATTTCTTACTTCTTTCTTCTTTCTTTCTACTTTCTTTCTTTGTTCTTTCTTTCTTCTTTCTTCTTTCTGCTTCTTTCTTCTTTCTTTCTTCTTTCTCTCTTCTTTCTTTCTTCTTTCTTTCTTCTTCTTTCTTTCTTCTTCTTTATTTCTTTCTTCTTTCTTTCTTCATTCTTTCTTAATTCTTTCTTCTTTCCTCTTTCTTTCTTCGTTCTTTCTTCCTTCTTTCTCTCTTCTTTCTTTATTCTTTCTTCTTTCTTTCTTCTTCTTTCTTCTTTCTTTCTTCTTTCTTTCTTCTTTCTTTCTTAATTCTTTCTTACTTCTTTCTTATTCTTTCTTCTTTCTTTCTTTCTTCTTTCTTTCTTTCTTTCTTCTTCTTTCGTCTTTCTTTCTTCTTTCTCTCTTTCTTCTTTCTTTCTTCTTTCTTTCTTCTTTCTTGTATTACTTCTCTCTTCTTTCTTACTTCTTTTTTACTTCTTTCTTCCTTCTTTCTTCCTTCTTTCTTTCCTCTTTCTTTTTTTTTTCTTTCTTCTTTCTTTCTTCTTTCTTTCTTCTTTCTTACTTCTTTCTTACTTCTTTCTTCCTTCTTTCTTACTTCTTTCTTCCTTCTTTCTTCCTCCTTTCTTCCTTCTTTCTTTCCTCTTTCTTTTTTTTTCTTTCTTCTTTCTTTCCTCTTTCTTTCTTCTGTCTTTCTTCTTTCTTTCTTCTTTCTTTATTACTTCTCTCTTCTTTCTTTCTTCTTTCTTACTTCTTTCTTCCTTCTTTCTTCCTTCTTTCTTCTCTTTCTTTTTTTTCTTTCTTCTTTCTTTCTTCTTTCTTTCTCTTTCTTTATTCTTTCTTTCTTCTTTCTTTCTTCTTTTTTCTTCTTTTTTTTCCTCTTGCTTTCCTCTTTCTTTCTTCTTTCTTTCTTCTTTCTTTCTCCTTTCTTTATTACTTCTCTCTTCTTTCTTACTTCTTTTTTACTTCTTTCTTCCTTCTTTCTTCCTTCTTTCTTTCCTCTTTCTTTTTTTTTCGTTCTTCTTTCTTTCTTCTTTCTTTCTTCTTTCTTTCTCTTCTTACTTCTTTCTTCTTTCTTTCTTTCTTCTTACTTTCTTTCTCTTTCTAACTTCTTCTTACTTACTTCTTTCTTTCTTTCTTCTTTTTTTCTTTCTTCTTTCTTTCTTCTTTCTTACTTCTTTCTTCCTTCTTTCTATCTTCTTTCTTTCTTACTTCTTTCTTCTTTCTTGCTTACTCCTTTCTTCTTCTTACTTCTTTCTTTCTTCTTTGTTTTTTCTTTCTTCTTCTTTCTGTCTTCATTCTTTCTTTCTTCTTTCTTTCTTGTCTCTTTCTTCTTTATTTCTTCTTTCTTTCTTCTTTCTTTCTTCCTTCTTTCTTTCTTCTTTCTCTCTTCATTCTTTCTCTTTCTTTCTTCTTTCTTTCTTCTTTCTTTTTCTTTCTTCTTCTTTCTTCTTTCTTTCTTCTTGCTTCTTTCTTTCTTTCTTCTCTCTTCTTCTGTCTGTCTCTGTCTTTCTTCAGTCTTTCTTCTTTCTTTCTTCTTTCTTTCTTCTTTCTTCTTTCTTCTTTCTTTCTTCTTTCTTCTTCTTTCTTCTTTCTTTCTTCGTTCTTTCTTCGTTCTTTCTTCCTTCTTTCTCTCTTCTTCCTTTCTTTCTTCTTTCTTCTTTCTTTCTTCTTTCTTCTTTCTTTCTTCTTTCTTTCTTCTTTCTTTCTTCTTTCTTTCTTCTTTCTTTCTTCTTTCTTTCTTCCTTCATTCTTTCTTCTTTCTTATTTCTTTCTTCTTTCTTTCTTCATTCTTTCTTCATTCTTTCTTCTTTCCTCCTTTCTTTCTTCTTCTTTCTTTCTTCTTTCTTTCTTCTTTCTTCTAATTCTTTCTTACTTCTTTCTTATTCTTTCTTCTTTCTTTCTTTCTCTTTCTTTCTTCTTCTTCTTTATTTCTTCATTCTTTCTTCTGTTCTTCTTTCTCTTCTTCTTTCTCTTCTTTCTTACTTCTTCTTCTTCTTCTTTCATCTTTCTTTCTTCTTTCTTTTTCTTTCTCCTTCTTTCTCTTCTTTCTTCTTTCTTTCTTCTTTCTCTCTTCTTTCTCTCTTCTTTCTTTCTTCTTCTTTTTTCTCTCTTTCTTCTTTCTTTCTTCTTTCTTTCTTCTTTCATTCTTCTTTCTTTTTTCTTTCTTCTTTCTTTCTTCTTTTTTCTTCTTTCTTTCCTCTTTCTTTCCTCTTTCTTTCTTCTTTCTTTCTTCTTTCTTTATTACTTCTCTCTTCTTTCTTACTTCTTTTATACTTCTTTCTTCCTTCTTTCTTCCTTCTTTATTTCCTCTTTCTTTTTTTTTCTTTCTTCTTTCTTTCTCCTTTCTTACTTCTTTCTTACTTCTTTCTTCCTTCTTTCTTCCTTCTTTCTTTACTCTTTCTTTTTTTTTCTTTCTTCTTTCTTTCTTCTTTCTTTCTCCTTTCTTTCTTCCTTCTTTCTTCTTTCTTTCTTTCTTCTTACTTTCTTTCCTCTTTCTAACTTCTTTCTTATTTACTTCTTTCTTTCTTTCTTCTTTTTTTCTTTCTTCTTTCTTTCTTCTTTCTTACTTCTTTCTTACTTCTTTCTTTCTTCTTTCTTTCTTCTTTCTTTCTTCTTTCTTACTTCTTTCTTCTTTCTTTCTTTCTTCTTACTTTCTTTCTTCTTTCTAACTTCTTTCTTACTTACTTCTTTCTTTCTTTCTTCTTTTTTTCTTTCTTCTTTCTTTCTTCTTTCTTACTTCTTTCTTCCTTCTTTCTTTCTTCTTTCTTTCTTACTTCTTTCTTCTTTCTTGCTTACTCCTTTCTTCTTTCTTACTTCTTTCTTTCTTCTTTGTTTTTTCTTTCTTTCTTCTTTCTTCTTCATTCTTTCTTTCTTCTTTCTTTCTTATTTATTTCTTCTTTATTTCTTCTTTCTTTCTTCCTTCTTTCTTCCTTCTTTCTTTCTTCTTTCTCTCTTCATTCTTTCTTCTTTCTTTCTTCTTGCTTCTTTCTTTCTTTCTTTCTTCTCTCTTTCTTCTGTCTGTCTTCTGTCTTTCTTCTGTCTTTCTTCTTTCTTTCTTCTTTCTTTCTTCTTTCTTTCTTCTTTCTTTATTCTTTCTTTCTTCTTTCTTCTTTCTTCTTTCTTTCTTCTTTCTTTCTTTCTTCTTTCTTTCTTTCTTTATTTCTTCTTTCTTTCTTTCTTCATTCTTCCTTTCTTCTTTCATTCTTTCTTCTTTTTTTCTTCTTTCTATCTTCTTTCTTTCTTTCTTTCTTTCTTTCTTTCTTTCTTTCTTCTTTCTTTCTTTCTTTCTTTCTTTCCTTCTTTGTTTCTTTCTTTCTTTCCTTGCTTCTTTCTTTCTTTCTTTCTTTATTTATTTATTTATTTATAATTTTCTTCTTTCTTTCTTCTTTCTTTCTTCTTTCTTTCTTTCTTCTTTCTTTCTTCTTTATTTCTTACTTCTTTCTTCTTTCTTTCTACTTTCTTTCTTTGTTCTTTCTTTCTTCTTTCTTCTTTCTTGCTTCTTTCTTCTTTCTTTCTTCTTTCTCTCTTCTTTCTTTCTTCTTTCTTTCTTCCTTCTTTCTTTCTTCTTTCATTATTTCTTTCTTCTTTCTTTCTTCATTCTTTCTTCATTCTTTCTTCTTTCCTCTTTCTTTCTTCGTTCTTTCTTCCTTCTTTCTCTCTTCTTTCTTTATTCTTTCTTCTTTCTTTCTTCTTCTTTCTTCTTTCTTTCTTCTTTCTTTCTTCTTTCTTTCTTAATTCTTTCTTACTTCTTTCTTATTCTTTCTTCTTTCTTTCTTTCTTCTTTCTTTCTTTCTTTCTTCTTTCTTTCGTCTTTCTTTCTTCTTTCTCTCTTTCTTCTTTCTTTCTTCTTTCTTTCTTTCTTCTTTCTTTCTTCGTTCTTTCTTCCTTCTTTCTCTCTTCTTTCTTTCTTTCTTCTTTCTTTCTACTTTCTTTCTTCTTTCTTTCTTCTTCCTTTCTTCTTTCTTTCTCCTTTCTTTCTTCTTTCTTTCTTCTTTCTTTCTTCTTTCTTTCTTCTTTCTTTATTCTTTCTCTCTTCTTTCTCTCTTCTTTCTTTCTTCTTTCTTTTTTCATTCTTTCTTCTTTCTTTCTTCTTTCTTTCTTACTTCTTTCTTCTTTCTTTCATCTTTCTTTCTTCTTTCTTTTTCTTTCTCCTTTCTTTCTTCTTTCTTTCTTCTTTCTTTCTTCTTTCTTTCTTCTTTCTTTCTTCTTTCTCTCTTCTTTCTCTCTTATTTCTTTCTTCTTTCTTTTTTCATTCTTTCTTCTTTCTTTCTTCTTTCTTTCTTCTTTCTTTCTTCTTTCTTTCTTCTTTCTTTCTTCTTTCTTCTTTCTTTCTTCTTTCTTTCTTATTTCTTTCTTCTTTTTTCTTCTTTCTTTCCTCTTTCTTTCCTCTTTCTTTCTTCTTTCTTTCTTCTTTCTTTCTTCTTTCTTTCATCTTTCTCTCTTTCTTCTTTCTTTCTTCTTTCTTCTTTCTTTCTTCTTTCTTTATTTCTTCTTTCTTTCGTTTCTCTTCTTTTTTTCTTAATTCTTTCTTTCTTCTTTCTTCTTTCCTTCTTCTTTCATTCTTCTTTCTTTCTTCTTTTTTCTTCTTTCTTTCTTACTTCTTTCTTACTTCTTTCTTTCCTCTTTCTTCTTTCTTTCTTCTTACTTTCCTCTTTCTTTCTTCTTTCTTTATTTCTTCTTTCTTTCTTCCCTCTTTCTTCCTTCTTTCTTCCTTCTTTCTTTCTTCTTTCTTCTTTCTTTCTTCTTTCTTCTTTCTCTCTTCATTCTTTCTTCTTTCTTTCTTACTTCTTTCTTCTTTCTTTCTTCTTTCTTTCTTCTTTCTTTTTCTTTCTCCTTTCTTTCTTCTTTCTTTCTTCTTTCTTTCTTCTTTCTTTCTTCTTTCTCTCTTCTTTCTTTCTTCTTTCTTTTTTCTTTCTTCTTTCTTTCTTCTTTCTTTCTTCATTCTTTCTTCTTTCTTTCTTCTTTCTTTCTTCTTTCTTCTTTCTTTCTTCTTTTTTCTTCTTTCTTTCCTCTTTCTTTCCTCTTTCTTTCTTCTTTCTTTCTTCTTTCTTTCTTCTTTCTTTCTTCTTTCTTTATTACTTCTCTCTTCTTTCTTACTTCTTTTATACTTCTTTCTTCCTTCTTTCTTCCCTCTTTCTTTCCTCTTTCTTTTTTTTTTCTTTCTTCTTTCTTTCTTCTTTCTTTCTTCTTTCTTACTTCTTTCTTACTTCTTTCTTCCTTTTTTCTTCCTTCTTTCTTTAGTCTTTCTTTTTTTTTCTTTCTTCTTTCTTTCTTCTTTCTTTCTTCTTTCTTACTTCTTTGTTACTTCTTTCTAACTTCTTTCTTTCTTCTTTCTTTTTTCTTTCTTTCTTCTTTCTTTTTCTTTCTTCTTCTTTCTTCTTTCTTTCTTCTTGGTTCTTTCTTTCTTTCTTCTTTCTTTCTTCTGTCTGTCTTCTGTCTTAATTCTGTCTTTCTTCTTTCTTTCTTCTTTCTTTCTTCTTTCTTTATTCTTTCTTTCTTCTTTCTTCTTTCTTTCTTCTTTCTTTCTTCTTTCTTTCTTCTTTCTTTCTTCTTTCTTTCTTCTTTCTTTCTTCGTTCTTTCTTCCTTCTTTCTCTCTTCTTTCTTTCTTTCTGCTTTCTTCTTTCTTTCTTCTTTCTTTATTCTTTCTTTCTTCATTCTCCTTTCTTTCTTGTTTCTTTCTTCTTTCTTTCTTTCTTTCTTTCTTCTATCTTTAATCTTTGTTTCTTCTTTCTTTCTTCTTTCATTTTTCTCTCTTACTTTCTTCTTTCTTTCTTCTTTATATCTTCTTTCTCTCTTTCTTTCTTTCTTTCTTCTTTCGTTCTTCTTTCTTTCATTCTTTCTTTCTTTCTTTCATTCTTTCTTCTTTTTTTCTTTCTTCATTCTTCCTTTCTTCTTTCTTTCTTTCTTCTTTCTTTCTTCTTTCTATCTTCTTCCTTTCTTTCTTTCTTTCTTTCTTTCTTTCTTTCTTTCTTTCCTTCCTTCCTTCCTTCTTTCTTTCTTTATTTATTTATTTATATATTTCTTCTTTCTTCTTTTTTTCTTTTTTCTTTCTTCTTTCTTTCTTTCTTCTTTCTTTACTCTTTCTTTTTTTTTCTTTCTTCTTTCTTTCTTCTTTCTTTCTTCTTTCTTACTTCTTTGTTACTTCTTTCTAACTTCTTTCTTTCTTCTTTCTTTTTTCTTTCTTCTTTCTTTTTCTTTCTTCTTCTTTCTTCTTTCTTTCTTCTTGCTTCTTTCTTTCTTTCTTCTCTCTTTCTTCTTTCTTTCTTCATTCTTTTTTCTTTCTTTCTATTTTCTTTCTTCTTTCTTTTTCTTTCTTCTTCTTTCTTCTTTCTTTCTTCTTTCTTTATTCTTTCTTTCTTCTTTCTTCTTTCTTTCTTGTTTCTTTCTTCTTTCTTTCTTTCTTTCTTTCTTTCATTCTTTCTTCTTTCTTTTTTCTTTCTTACTTCTTTGTTACTTCTTTCTTACTTCTTTCTTTCTTCTTTCTTTTTTCTTTCTTCCTTCTTTCTTTCTTCTTTCTTTCTTCTTTCTTTCTTACTTCTTTCTTACTTCTCTCTTCTTTCTTTATTCTTTCTTCTTTCTTTCTTCTTTCTTCTTTCTTTCTTCTTTCTTTCTTCTTTCTTCTTTCTTTCTTCTTTCTTTCTTCTTTCTTTCTTCTTTCTTCTTAATTCTTTCTTACTTCTTTCTTACTTCTTTCTTCTTTCTTTCTTTCTTCTTTCTTTCTTTCTTCTTTCTTTCGTCTTTCTTCTTTCTCTCTTTCTTCTTTCTTTCTTCTTTCTTTCTTTCTTCTTTCTTTCTTCGTTCTTTCATCCTTCTTTCTCTCTTCTTTCTTTCTTTCTTCTTTCTTCTTTCTTTCTTCTTTCTTTCTTCTTTCCTTCTTCTTTCTTCTTTCTTTCTTTCTTCTTTCTTCTTTCTTCTTTCTTTCTTCTTACTTTCTTCTTTCTTTCTTCTTTCTTTCTTAATTCTTTCTTACTTCTTTCTTACTTCTTTCTTCTTTCTTTCTTTCTTCTTTCTTTCTTTCTTCTTTCTTTCTTCTTTCTTTCTTCTTTCTCTCTTTATTCTTTCTTTGTTCTTTCTTTCTTTCTTCTTTCTTTCTTCGTTCTTTCTTCCTTCTTTCTCTCTTCTTTCTTTCTTCTTTCTTCTTTCTTTCTTCTTTCTTTCTTCTTTCTTCTTTCTTTCTTCTTTCTTTCTTCTTTCTTTCTTCTTTCTTTCTTCTTTCTTTCTTAATTCTTTCTTACTTCTTTCTTACTTCTTCTTGTTATTTCTTTCTTTCTTCTTTCTTTCTTTCTTCTTTCTTTCTCCTTTCTTTCGTCTTTCTTTCTTCTTTCTTTCTTTCTTCTTTCCTTCTTCTTTCTTTCTTCTTTCTTTCTTACTTCTTTCTTCCTTCTTTCTTTCTTCTTTCTTTCTTCTTTCTTTCTTCTTTCTTTCTTTCTTCTTCCTTTCTTTCTTACTTCTTTCTTTCTTCTTTCTTTCTTTCTGCTTTCTTTCTTCTTTCTTTTTTTCTTCTTTCTTTCTTCTTTCTTTCTTCTTTCTTACTTCTTTCTTACTTCTTTATTTCATCTTTCTTTCTTACTTATTTCTTACTTCATTCTTTCCTCTTTCTTTCTTTTTTTTTCTTCTTTCTTTCTTTCTTCTTTCTTTCTTCTTTCTTTCTTCGTACTTTCTTTCTTCTTTCTTTCTTCTTTCTTACTTCTTTCGTTCTTTCTTCTTTTTTTCTTAATTCTTTCTTACTTTTTCTTTCTTCTTTCTTTCTTCTTTCTTTCTTCTTCCTTTCTTCTTTCTTTCTTACTTGTTTCTTCTTTCTTTCTTCTTTCTTTCTTTCTTCTTTCTTTCTTCTTTCTTATTTCTTTCTTCTTTCTTTCTTTCTTCTTTCTTTCTTCTTACTTTCCTCTTTCTTTCTTCTTTCTTTCTTTCTTCTTTCTTTCTTTCTACTTTCTTTCTTCTTTCTTTCTTCTTTCTTTCTTCTTACTTCTTTCTTTCTCTCTTCTTTCTTTCTTTTTCTTTCTTCTTTCTTTCTTCTTTCTTTCTTCTTTCTTCTTTCTTTCTACTTTTTTCTTTCTTCTTTCTTAATTCTTTCTTCTTTCTTTCTTTCTTCTTTCTTCTTTCTTTCTTCTTCCTTTCTTCTTTCTTTCTATTTTCTTTCTTCTTTTTCTTCTTTATTTCTTTCTTCTTTCTATCTTCTTTCTTTCTTTCTTTCTTTCTTTCTTTCTTTCTTTCTTTCTTTCTTTCTTTCCTTCTTTCTTTCTTTCTTGCTTTCTTTCATTCATTCTTTCTTTCTTTCTTTCTTCTTTCTTTCTTCTTTCTTTCTTCATTCTTTCTTCTTTCTTTCTTCTTTCCTCTTTCTTTCATTCTTCTTTCTTTCTTCTTTCTTCTTTCTTTCTTACTTCTTTCTTTCTTTCTTCTTCCTTCTTTCTTTCTACTTTCTTTTTTCTTTCTTCTTTCTTTCTTCATTCTTTCTTCTTTCTCTCTTCTTTCCTCTTTCTTTCTTTCTTCTTCCTTTCTTTCTTGCTGCTTTCTTTCTTCTTTCTTTCTTCTTTCTTTCGTCTTTCTTTCATCTTTCTTTCTTCTTTCTTTCTTACTTCTTCTTCTTTCTTTCTTTCTCTTCCTTCTTTCTTACTTCTTTCTTACTTCTTTCTGCCTTCTTTCCATCTTCTTTCTTTCTTCTTTCTTTCTTCTTTCTTTCTTCTTTCTTTCTTCTTTCTCTCTTCTTTCATCTTCTTTCTTCTTTCTTTCTTCTTTCTTCTTTCTTTTTTCTTTGTTCTTGCTTCTTTCATTCTTCTTTCTTTTTCTTTATTTTTCTTTCTTCTTTTTTTCTTCATTCTTTCTTCTTTCTTCATTCTTTCTTCTCTCTTTCTTCTTTCATTCTTCATTCTTTCTTCTTTCTTTCTTCTTTCTTTCTTCTTTCTTTCTTCTTTCTTTTCCTTTCTTCTTCTTTCTTCATTCTTTCTTCTTTCTTTCCTCTTTCTTTTTCCTTTCTTTCTTCTTTCTTTTTCTTTCTTTTTCTTTCTTCTTTCTTTCTTCTATCTTTATTCTTTCTCCTTTGTTTTTCTTTCTTCCTCTTTCTTCTTTCTTTCTTCTTTCTTACTTCTTTCTTACTTCTTTCTTACTTCTTTCTTTCTTCTTTCTTTCTTCTTTCTCTCTTCTTTCTCTCTTCTTTCTTCTTTCTTTCTTTTTTCTTTCTTCTTTCTTTCTTCTTTCTTCTTTCTTTCTTTTTTCTTTCTTCTTTCTTTCTTCTTTCTTTCTTCTTTCTTTCTTCCTTTTTCTTTATTCTTCTTTCTTCTTTCTTTCTTCTTTCTTTTTTCTATCTTCTTGCTTCTTTCTTTCTTTCTTCTCTCTTTCTTCATGCTTTCTTCATTCTTTCTTCTTTCTTCTTTCTTTCTTCTCTCTTTTCTTCTTCCTTCTTTCTTTCTTCTTTCTTTCTTCTTTCTTTCTTCTTTTTTTATTATTTCTCTCTTCTTTCTTACTTCTTTTTTCCTTCTTTCTTCCTTCTTTCTTCCTTCTTTCTTTCCTCTTTCTTTTTTTTTTCTTCTTTCTTTTTTGTTTCTTTCTTCTTTCTTTCTTCTTTCTTACTTATTTCTTACTTCTTTCTTCCTTCTTTCTTCCTTCTTTCTTCCTTCTTTCTTTCCTCTTTCTTTTTTTTCTTTCTTCTTTCTTTCTTCTTTCTTTTTCTTTCTTCTTCTTACTTCTTTCTTTCTTCTTTCTTTCTTCTTTCTTCTTCTTTCTTTCTTCTTTCTTCTTTCTTTCTTTCTTCTTTCTTTCTTCTTTCTTTCTTCTTTCTTTCTTCCTTCTTTCTTTCTTCTTTCTTTCTTCTTTCTTTCTTCTGTCTTTCTTTCTTCATTTTTTCCTCTTTCTTTCTTCACTCTTTCTTCATTCTTTCTTCATTCTTTCCTCTTTATTTCTTCTCTCTTTCTTCATTCTTTCTTCTTTCTTTCTTCTTTCTTTTTCTTTCTTCTTTCTTTCTTCTTTCTTTCTTCTTTCTTCTTTCTTTCTTCGTTCTTTCTTCTTTCTTTCTTCTTTCTTTCTTCTTTCTTTCTTCCTTCTTTCTTTCTCCTTTCTTTCTTCTTTCTTTTTCTTTCTTCTTCTTTCTTCTTTCTTTCTTCTTTCTTCTTTCTTTCTTCGTTCTTTCTTCTTTCTTTCTTCTTTCTTTCTTCTTTCTTTCTTTCTTCTTTCTTCTTTCTTCTTTCTTCTTTCTTCTTTCTTTTTCTTCTTTTTCTTCTTTATTTCTTCTTTCTTCTTCCTTTCTTCTTTCTTTTTCTTTCTTTTTCTTTCTTTCTTTCTTCTTTCTTTTTTCTTTCTTCTTTCTTTCTTCTTTCTTCAGTCTGTCTTCTTCTTACTTCTTTCTTACTTCTTTCTTCCTTCTTTCTTCTTTCTTTCTTACTTCTTTCTTCTTTCTTGCTTACTCCTTTCTTCTTTCTAACTTCTTTCTTACTTCTTTCTATCTTCTTTCTTTCTTCTTTCTTTCTTCTTTCTTCTTTCTTTTTCTTTCTTCTTTCTTTCTTCTTTCTTTCTTTCTTCTTTCTTTCTTTCTTCTTTCTTACTTCTTTCTTCTTTCTTGCTTACTTCTTTCTTTCTTACTTCTTTCTTTCTTCTTTCTTTTTTCTTTCTTTCTTCTTTCTTTCTTCTTTCTTCCTTCCTTCTTTCTTTCTTCTTTCTTTCTTCTTCCTTTCTTCTTTCTTACTTTTTTCTTCCTTCTTTCTTTCTTCTTTCTTTCTTAATTCTTTCTTCTTTCTTGCTTACTCCTTTCTTCTTTCTTACTTCTTTCTTTCTTTCTTCCTTCTTTCTTTCTTCTTTCTTTCTTCTTTCTTCTTTCTCTCTTCATTCTCTCTTCATTCTTTCTTCTTTCTTCTTTCTTTTTATTTCTCCTTTCTTTCTTCTTTCTTCTTTCTTCTTTCTTCTTTCTTCTTTCTTCTTTCTTCTTTCTTCTTTCTTCTTTCTTCTTTCTTCTTTCTTCTTTCTTTCTTCTTTCTTTCTTCATTCTTTCTTCTTTCTTTCTTCTTTCTTACTTCTTTCTTACTTCTTTCTTCCTTCTTTCTTTCTTCTTTCTTTCTTACTTCTTTCTTTCTTCTTTCTCTATTCATTCTTTCTTCTTTCTTTCTTCTTTCTTTCTTCTTTCTTTTGCTTTCTCCTTTCTTTCTTCTTTCTTTCTTCTTTATTCTTTATTCTTCTTTCTTTATTCTTTCTTTCTTCTTTATCTCTTCTTTCTTTCTTCTTTCTTTCTTCTTTCTTTCTTCTTTCTTCTTTCTTTCTTCTTTCTTTCTTCTTTCTTTCTTCTTTCTTTCTTCTTTCTTTCTTCTTTCTTTCTTCTTTCTTTCTTATTTCTTTCTTCTCTTTTTCTTCTTTCTTTCTTTCTTAATTCTTTCTTACTTCTTTTTTTCTTTCTTCTTTCTTTCTTCTTTCTTTCTTTCTTACTTCTTTCTTCTTTCTTTCTTCTTTCTTTCTTCTTTCTTTCTTCTTTCTTTCGTCTTTCTTTCTTTCTTACTTCTTTCTTACTTCTTTTTTTCTTTCTTCTTTCTTTCTTCTTTCTTTCTTCTTTCTTTCTTCTTTCTTTCTTACTTATTTCATACTTCTTTCTTACTTATTTCTAACTTCTTTCTTACTTCTTTCATTCTCTCTTTCTTCTTTCTTCTTTCTTACTTCTTTCTTACTTCTTTCTTTCTTTCTTATTTCTTTGTTCTTTCTTTCTTATTTCTTACTTCTTTCTAACTTCTTTCTTTCTTTCTTCTTTCTTTCTTCTTTCTTTCTTCTTTCTTTCTTACTTCTTTCTTACTTCTTTCTTACTTCTTTCTTACTTCTTTCTTACTTCTTTCTAAACTTCTTTCTTTCTTCTCTCTTTTTCTCTCTTTCTTCTCTCTTTCTTCTTTCTCTGTTCTTTCATTCTTCTTTCTTACTTCTTTCTTTCTTCATTCTTTCTTCTCTCTTTCTTTCTTCTTTCTTTCTTCTTTCTTTCTTCTTTCTTTCTACTTTCTTTCTTCTTTATTTCTTTTTTCTTACTTCTTTCTTTCTTTCTTCTTTCTTTCTTCTTTCTTTCTTCTTTCTTTCTTCTTTCTTTATTCTTTCTTTCTTTCTTCTTTCTTTCTCCGTTCTTTCTTTGTTCGTTCTCTCTTTCTTTCTTTCTTCTTTCTTTCTTCTTTCTTCTTTCTTTCTTCTTTCTTTCTTCTCTCTTTCTTCTCTCTTTCTTCTTTCTTTTTCTTTCTTTCTTCTTTCTTTCTACTCTCTTTCTTTCTTCTTTCTTTCTTCTTTCTTTCTTCTTTCTTTATTCTTTCTTTCTACTTTCTTACTTCTTCCTTACTTCTTTCTTCTTTCTTTCTTCTTTCTTTCTTCTTTCTTTCTTATTTCTTACTTCTTTCTTACTTCTTTCTTAATTCTTTCTTTCTTTCTTCTTTCTTCTTTCTTTCTTCTTCCTTTCTTACTTCTTTCTTACTTCTTTCTTACGGCTTTCTTTCTTACTTCTTTCTTACTTCTTTCGTACTTCTTTCTTTACTTCTTTCTTGCTTCTTTCTTCCTTCTTTCTTCCTTCTTTCTTACTTCTTTCTTACTTCTTTCTTACTTCTTTCTTCTTTCTTTCTTACTTCTTCCTTACTTCTTTCTTTCTTATTTCTTACTTCTTTCTTACTACTTTCTTACTTCTTTTTTACTTCTTTCTTCTTTCTTTCTTACTTCTTTCTTACTGCTTCCTAACTTCTTTCCAACTTCTTTCTTTCTTCTTTCTTACTTCTTTCTTTCTTACTTCTTTCTTACTTCTTTCTTACTTCTTTCTTACTTCTTTCTTACTTCTTTCTTACTTCTTTCTTACTACTTTCTTCATTCCTTCTTACTTCTTTCTTACTTCTTTCTTACTTCTTTTTTACTTCTTTCTTACTTCTTTCTTACTTCTTTCTTACTTCTTTCTTACTTCTTTCTTACTTCTTTCTTTCTTACTTCTTTCTTACTTCTTTCTAACTACATTCTTACTTATTTCTTACTTCTTTCTTACTTCTTTCTAACTTCTTTCTTTGTTCTTTCTTTCTTCTTTCTTTCTTCTTTCTTTCTTACTTCTTTCTTACTTCTTTCTTACTTCTTTCTTACTTCTTTCTTACTTCTTTCTTTCTTCTTTCTTACTTCTTTCTTTCAGCTTTCTTACTTCTTTCTTTCTTACTTCTTTCTTACTTCTTTCTTACTTCTTTCTTACTTCTTTCTTACTTCTTTCTTACTTCTTTCTTACTTCTTTCTTACTTCTTTCTAACTTCTTTCTTACTACTTTCTTACTTCTTTCTAACTTCTTTCTTACTTCTTTCTTTCTTACTTCTTTCATACTTCTTTCATACTTCTTTCTTACTTCTTTCTTCTTTCTTTCTTACTTCTTTCTTACTTCTTTCTTACTACTTTCTCACTTCTTTCTTTCTTTCTTTCTTCTTTCTTTCTTCTTTCTTTCTTATTTCTTACTTCTTTCTTACTTCTTTCTTACTTCTTTCTTTCTTTCTTTCTTCTTTCTTCTTTCTTTCTTCTTTCTTTCTTACTTCTTTCTTACTTCTTTCTTACTCTTTTCTTACTTCTTTCTTACTTCTCTCTTACTTCTTTCTTAATTCTTTCTTTCTTCTTCCTTTCTTTCTTCTTTCTTTCTTCTTTCTTTCTTCTTTATTTCTTTTTTCTTTCTTCTTTCTTTCTTTCTTCTTTCTTTCTTCTTTCTTTCTTTCTTTCTAATTTCTTTCTTCTTTCTTTCTTGTCTATTTCTTTCTTTCTTCTTTCTTTCTTCTTTCTTTCTTTTTCCTTCTTCTTTCTTTCGTCTTTCTTTCTTCCTTCTTTCTTCTTTCTTTCTTCTTTCTTTCTTTGTTCTTTCTTTCTTTCTTTCTTCTTTCTTTCTTCTTTCTTTCTTCTTTCTTTCTTACTTCTTTCTTACTTCTTTCTTACTTCTTTCTTCTTTCTTTCTTCTTTCTTTCTTACTTCTTTCTTACTTCTTTCTTACTTCTTTCTAACTTCTTTCTAACTTCTTTCTTACTTCTTTCTTACTTCTTTATTACTTCTTTCTTTCTTCTTTCTTTTTCTTTCTTTTTCTTTCTTCTTTCTTTCTTCTATCTTTTTTCTTTCTCCTTTGTTTTTCTTTCTTCCTCTTTCTTCTTTCTTTCTTCTTTCTTACTTCTTTCTTACTTCTTTCTTTCTTACTTCTTTCTTACTTCTTTCTTACTTCTTTCTAACTTCTTTCTAACTTCTTTCTTACTTCTTTCTTACTTCTTTCTAACTTCTTTCTTACTTCTTTCTAACTTTTTTCTTTTTTCTTTCTTTCTTCTTTCTTACTTCTTTCTTCTTTCTTTCTTACTTCTTTCTTACTTCTTTCTTCTTTCTTTCTTACTTCTTTCTTACTTCTTTCTTTCTTATTTCTTTCTTCTTTCTTTCTTTCTTTCTTCTTTCTTTCTTTTTTTCTAATTTCTTTCTTCTTTCTTTCTTTTTCTACTTTATTCTTTCTTTCTTCTTTCTTCTTTCTTTCTTCGTTCTTTCTTTGTTCTTTCTTTCTTTCTTTCTTTCTTCTTTCTTTCTTCTTTCTTCTTTCTTTATTCTTTCTTTCTTCTCTCTTTCTTCTTTCTTTCTTCTTTCTTTCTTCATTCTTTCTTCTCTCTTTCTTTCTTCTTTCTTTCTTCTTTCTTTCTTCTTTCTTTCTACTTTCTTTCTTCTTTATTTCTTTTTTCTTACTTCTTTCTTTCTTTCTTCTTTCTTTCTTCTTTCTTTCTTCTTTCTTTCTTCTTTCTTTATTCTTTCTTTCTTTCTTTCTTCTTTCTTTCTCCGTTCTTTCTTTGTTCGTTCTTTCTTTCTTTCTTTCTTCTTTCTTTCTTCTTTCTTCTTTCTTTCTTCTTTCTTTCTTCTCTCTTTCTTCTCTCTTTCTTCTTTCTTTTTCTTTCTTTCTTCTTTCTTTCTTCTCTCTTTCTTTCTTCTTTCTTTATTCTTTCTTTCTACTTTCTTACTTCTTCCTTACTTCTTTCTTCTTTCTTTCTTCTTTCTTTCTTCTTTCTTTCTTATTTCTTATTTCTTTCTTACTTCTTTCTTAATTCTTTCTTTCTTTCTTCTTTCTTCTTTCTTTCTTCTTCCTTTCTTACTTCTTTCTTACTTCTTTCTTACGGCTTTCTTTCTTACTTCTTTCTTACTTCTTTCGTACTTCTTTCTTTACTTCTTTCTTGCTTCTTTCTTCCTTCTTTCTTCCTTCTTTCTTACTTCTTTCTTACTTCTTTCTTACTTCTTTCTTCTTTCTTTCTTACTTCTTCCTTACTTCTTTCTTTCTTATTTCTTACTTCTTTCTTACTACTTTCTTACTTCTTTTTTACTTCTTTCTTCTTTCTTTCTTACTTCTTTCTTACTGCTTCCTAACTTCTTTCCAACTTCTCTCTTTCTTCTTTCTTACTTCTTTCTTTCTTACTTCTTTCTTACTTCTTTCTTACTTCTTTCTTACTTCTTTCTTACTTCTTTCTTACTTCTTTCTTACTACTTTCTTCATTCCTTCTTACTTCTTTCTTACTTCTTTCTTACTTCTTTTTTACTTCTTTCTTACTTCTTTCTTACTTCTTTCTTACTTCTTTCTTACTTCTTTCTTACTTCTTTCTTTCTTTATTCTTGCTTTCTTATTTCTTTCTTATTTCTAAATTCTTTCTAACTTCTTTCTAACTTCTTTCTTATTTCTTTCTTACTTCTTTCTTTCTTACTTCTTTCTTACTTCTTTCTAACTACTTTCTTACTTCTTTCTTACTTCTTTCTTACTTCTTTCTAACTTCTTTCTTTGTTCTTTCTTTCTTCTTTCTTTCTTCTTTCTTTCTTACTTCTTTCTTACTTCTTTCTTACTTCTTTCTTACTTCTTTCTTACTTCTTTCTTTCTTCTTTCTTACTTCTTTCTTTCAGCGTTCTTACTTCTTTCTTTCTTACTTCTTTCTTACTTCTTTCTTACTTCTTTCTTACTTCTTTCTTACTTCTTTCTTACTTCTTTCTTACTTCTTTCTTACTTCTTTCTAACTTCTTTCTTACTTCTTTCTTACTTCTTTCTAACTTCTTTCTTTCTTCTTTCTTTCTTCTTTCTTTCTTACTTCTTTCTTACTTCTTTCTTACTTCTTTCTTTCTTACTTCTTTCATACTTCTTTCATACTTCTTTCTTACTTCTTTCTTCTTTCTTTCTACTTCTTTCTTACTTCTTTCTTACTTCTTTCTTACTTCTTTCTTAATTCTCTCTTACTTCTTTCTAATTCTTTCTTTCTTTCCTCTTTCTTTCTTCTTTCTTTATTCTTTCTTTCTTCTTCCTTTCTTTCTTCTTTCTTTCTTCTTTCTTTCTTCTTTATTTCTTTTTTCTTTCTTCTTTCTTTCTTTCTTCTTTCTTCTTCTTTCTTCTTTCTTTCTTCTTTCTTTCTTTCTTTCTAATTTCTTTCTTCTTTCTTTGTTGTCTATTTCTTTCTTTCTTCTTTCTTTCTCTTCTTTCTTCTTTCTTTCTTTGTTCTTTCTTTCTTTCTTTCTTTCTTCTTTCTTTCTTCTTTCTTTCTTATTCTTTCTTACTTCTTTCTTACTTCTTTCTTACTCTTTCTTCTTTCTTTCTTCTTTCTTTCTTACTTCTTTCTTACTTCTTTCTTACTTCTTTCTTACTTCTTTCTAACTTCTTTCTTACTTCTTTATTACTTCTTTATTACTTCTTTCTTTCTTCTTTCTTTTTCTTTCTTTTTCTTTCTTCTTTCTTTCTTCTATCTTTTTTCTTTCTCCTTTGTTTTTCTTTCTTCCTCTTTCTTCTTTCTTTCTTCTTTCTTACTTCTTTCTTACTTCTTTCTTTCTTCTTTCTTTCTTCCTTTTTCTTTATTCTTCTTTCTTCTTTCTTTCTTCTTTCTTTTTTCTTTCTTCTTGCTTCTTTCTTTCTTTCTTCTCTCTTTCTACATGCTTTCTTCATTCTTTTTCTTTATTCTTTCTTTCTTCTCTCTTTCTTCTTCCTTTCTTCTTTCTTCTTTCTTTCTTCTTTCTTTCTTCTTTCTTTTTTTCTTTCTTTCTTCTTTCTTTCTTCTTTCTTTTCCTTTCTTCATTTTTTCCTCTTTCTTTCTTCTTTCTTTCTTCTTTCTTTTCCATTATTCTTCTTTCTTTCTTCTTTCTTTCTTCTTCCTTTCTTCTCTCTTTCTTTCTTTCTTCTTTCTTCCTTTCTTCTTTCTTTCTTCGTACTTTCTTTCTTCTTTCTTTCTTCTTTCTTACTTCTTTCGTTCTTTCTCCTTTTATTACTTAATTCTTTCTTCATTCTTTCTATCTTCTTTCTTTCCTTCTTCTTTCTTCTTTCTTTCTTCTTTCTTTCTTAATTCTTTCTTACTTCTTTCTTACCTCTTCTTTGTTATTTCATTTTTTCTTCTTTCTTTCTTTCGTCTTTCTTTGTTCTTTCTTTCTTGTTTCTTTCTTTCTTCATTCTTTCTTCTTTCTTTCTTCTTTCCTCTTTCTTTCTTTCTTCTTTCTTTCTTCTTTCTTTCTTCCTTCTTTCTTCCTTCTTTCTTTCTTCTTTCTTTCTTCTTTCTTTCTTCATTCTTTCTTCCTTATTTCTTCTTTCCTCTTTCTTTCTTTCTTCTTTCTTTCTTCTTTCTTTCAACTTTCTTCTTTCTTCTTTCTTTCTTCTTTCTTTTTCTTTATTTTTCTTTCTTCTTTTTATCTTCTTTATCTTTCTTTCTTCTTTCTTTCTTCTTTCTTTCTTCCTTCTTTCTTCTTTCTTTCTTCTTTCATCTTTCTTTCTTCTTCCTTTCTTCTTTCTTTCTTCTTTCTTTCTTCTTTCTTCTTTCTTTCTTTCTTCTTTCTTCTTTCTTTCTTCTTTCTTTCTTCTTTCTTTCTAATTTCTTTCTTCTTTCTTCTTTCTTTCTTCATTCTTTCTTCTTTCTTTCTTCTTTCTTTTTCTTTCTTCTTCTTTCTTCTTTCTTTCTTCTTGCTTCTTTCTTTCTTTCTTCTTTCTTCTTTCTTTCTTCTTTCTTTCTTCTTTCTTCTTTCTTTTATCTTTATTTTTCTTTCTTCTTGCTTCCTTTTTTCTTCTTTCTTTTTCTTTCTTCTTCTTTCTTCTTTCTTTCTACTTTCTTCTTTCTTTCTTCTTTCTTTCTTCTTTCTTTCTTCTTTCTTTCTTCTTTCTTTCTTCTTTCTTTCTTCTTCCTTTCTTCTTTCTTTCTTCTTTCTTTCTTCTTTCTTCTTTCTTTCTTTCTTCTTTCTTCTTTCTTTCTTCTTTCTTTCTTCTTTCTTTCTAATTTCTTTCTTCTTTCTTCTTTCTTTCTTCATTCTTTCTTCTTTCTTTCTTCTTTCTTTTTCTTTCTTCTTCTTTCTTCTTTCTTTCTTCTTGCTTCTTTCTTTCTTTCTTCTTTCTTCTTTCTTTCTTCTTTCTTTCTTCTTTCTTCTTTCTTCTTTCTTTTATCTTTATTTTTCTTTCTTCTTGCTTCCTTTTTTCTTCTTTCTTTTTCTTTCTTCTTCTTTCTTCCTTCTTTCTTATTTCTTTCTTCTTTCATCTTTCTTTCTTCTTTCTTTCTTCTTTCTTTTTCTTTCTTCTTCTTTCTTCTTTCTTTCTTCTTTCTTCTTCCTTTCTTCTTTCTTTCTTCTCTCTTTCTTCTTTCTTTCTTCTTTCTTTTTCTTTCTTCTTCTTTCTTCTTTCTTTCTTCTTGCTTCTTTCCTTCTTTCTTCTTTCTTTCTTCTTTCTTTCTTCTTTCATCTTTCTTTCTTCTCTCTTTCTTCTTTCTTTCTTCATTCTTTCTTCTTTCTTTCTTCTTTCTTTCTAATTTCTTTCTTCTTTCTTCTTTCTTTCTTCATTCTTTCTTCTTTCTTTCTTCTTTCTTTTTCTTTCTTCTTCTTTCTTCTTTCTTTCTTCTTGCTTCTTTCTTTCTTTCTTCTTTCTTCTTTCTTTCTTCTCTCTTTCTTCTTTCTTTTATCTTTATTTTTCTTTCTTCTTGCTTCCTTCTTTCTTCTTTCTTTTTCTTTCTTCTTCTTTCTTCTTTCTTTCTACTTTCTTCTTTCTTTCTTCTTTCTTTCTTCTTTCTTTCTTCTTTCTTTCTTCTTTCTTTCTTCTTCCTTTCTTCTTTCTTTCTTCTTTCTTTCTTCTTTCTTCTTTCTTTCTTTCTTCTTTCTTCTTTCTTTCTTCTTTCTTTCTTCTTTCTTTCTAATTTCTTTCTTCTTTCTTCTTTCTTTCTTCATTCTTTCTTCTTTCTTTCTTCTTTCTTTTTCTTTCTTCTTCTTTCTTCTTTCTTTTCTTTCTTTCTTCTTGCTTCTTTCTTTCTTTCTTCTTTCTTCTTTCTTTCTTCTTTCTTTCTTCTTTCTTCTTTCTTCTTTCTTTTATCTTTATTTTTCTTTCTTCTTGCTTCCTTTTTTCTTCTTTCTTTTTCTTTCTTCTTCTTTCTTCTTTCTTTCTACTTTCTTCTTTCTTTCTTCTTTCTTTCTTCTTTCTTTCTTCTTTCTTTCTTCTTCCTTTCTTCTTTCTTTCTTCTTCCTTTCTTCTTTCTTTCTTCTTTCTCTCTTCTTTCTTCTTTCTTTCTTCTTTCTTTCTTCTTTCTTTCTAATTTCTTTCTTCTTTCTTCTTTCTTTCTTCATTCTTTCTTCTTTCTTTCTTCTTTCTTTTTCTTTCTTCTTCTTTCTTCTTTCTTTCTTCTTGCTTCTTTCTTTCTTTCTTCTTTCTTCTTTCTTTCTTCTTTCTTTCTCCTTTCTTCTTTCTTCTTTCTTTTATCTTTATTTTTCTTTCTTCTTGCTTCCTTTTTTCTTCTTTCTTTTTCTTTCTTCTTCTTTCTTCTTTCTTTCTACATTCTTCTTTCTTTCTTCTTTCTTTCTTCTTTCTTTCTTCTTTCTTTCTTCTTTCTTTCTTCTTTCTTTCTTCTTCCTTTCTTCTTTCTTTCTTCTTTCTTTCTTCTTTCTTCTTTCTTTCTTTCTTTCTTCTTTCTTCTTTCTTTCTTCTTTCTTTCTTCTTTCTTTCTAATTTCTTTCTTCTTTCTTCTTTCTTTCTTCATTCTTTCTTCTTTCTTTCTAATTTCTTTCTTCTTTCTTCTTTCTTTCTTCATTCTTTCTTCTTTCTTTCTTCTTTCTTTTTCTTTCTTCTTCTTTCTTCTTTCTTTCTTCTTGCTTCTTTCTTTCTTTCTTCTTTCTTCTTTCTTTCTTCTTTCTTTCTTCTTTCTTCTTTCTTCTTTCTTCTTTCTTTTATCTTTATTTTTCTTTCTTCTTGCTTCCTTTTTTCTTCTTTCTTTTTCTTTCTTCTTCTTTCTTCTTTCTTTCTACTTTCTTCTTTCTTTCTTCTTTCTTTCTTCTTTCTTTCTTCTTTCTTTCTTCTTTCTTTCTTCTTCCTTTCTTCTTTCTTTCTTCTTTCTTTCTTCTTTCTTCTTTCTTTCTTTCTTCTTTCTTCTTTCTTTCTTCTTTCTTTCTTCTTTCTTTCTTCTTTCTTTCTTAATTTTTTCTTACTTCTTTCTTACTTCTTTCTTCTTTCTTTCTTCTTTCTTTCTTTCTTCTTTTTTTCGTCTTTCTTTCTTCTTTCTCTCTTTCTTCTTTCTCTCTTCTTTCTTTCTTTCTTCTTTCTTCTTTCTTTCTTCTTTCTTTCTTCTTTCTTTCTTCTTTGTTTCTTCTTTCTTCTTTCTTTCTTCTTTCTTCTTTCTTTCTTCTTTCTTTCTTCTTTCTTTCATCTTTCTTTCTTTCTTCTTTCTTTCTTCTTTCTTTCTTCTTTCTTCTTTCTTTCTTCTTTCTTTCATTTTTCTTTCTTCTTTCTTTCTTATTTATTCTTTCTTTCTTCTTTCTTTATTTCTTCTTTCTTTCGTTTCTCTTCTTTTTTTCTTAATTCTTTCTTTCTTCTTTCTTTCTTCTTTCTTTCATTTTTCTTTCTTCTTTCTTTCTCCTTTCTTCTTTCTTTCTTCTTTCTTTATTTCTTCTTTCTTTCGTTTCTCTTCTTTTTTTCTTAATTCTTTCTTTCTTCTTTCTTTCTTCTATCTTTCTTCTTTCTTTCTTCTTTCATTCTTCTTTCTTTCTTCTTTTTTCTTCTTTCTTTCTTACTTCTTTCTTACTTCTTTCTTTCTTCTTTCTTCTTTCTTTCTTCTTACTTTCCTCTTTCTTTCTTCTTTCTTTCTTTCTTCTTTCTTTCTCCTTTTTTCTTTCTTTCTTTCTTGTTTCTTTCTTCTTACTTCTTTCTTTCTTCTTTCTTTCTTCATTCTTTCTTCTTTCTTTCTTCTTTCCTCTTTCTTTCTTTCTTCTTTCTTTCTTCTTTCTTTCTTCTTTCTTTCTTCTTTCTTCCTTCTTTCTTTCTTTCTTTCTTCTTTCTTTCTTCATTCTTTCTTCTTTCTTTCTTCTTTCCTCTTTCTTTCTTTCTTCTTTCTTTCTTCTTTCTTCTTTCTTTCTTCTTTCTTCTTTCTTTCTTCTTTCTTTCTTCTTTCTTTCTTCTTTCTTCTTTCTTTCTTCTTTCTTTCTTCTTTCCTCTTTCTCTCTTTCTTCTTTCTTTCTTCTTTCTTTCTTCTTTCTTTCTTCTTTCTTCTTTCTTCTTTCTTCTTTCTTTCTTCTTACTTTCTTCTTTTTTTCTTCTTTCTTTTTCTTTATTTTTCTTCTTTTATTCTTCTTTATTCTTTCTTTATCCTTTCTTTCTTCTTTCCTTCTTCTTTCTTTCTTCTTTCTTCTTTCTTTCTTCTTTCTATTTCTTTCTTCTTCTTTCTTCTTCTTTCTTTCTTCTTTCTTTCTTCTTTCTTTCTTCTTTCTTTCTTCTTTCTTTTTCTTTCTTCTTCTTTCTTCTTTCTTTCTTCTTGCTTCTTTCTTTCTTCTTTCCTTCTTCTTTCTTTCTTCTTTCTTCTTAATTTCTTATCTCTTTCTTCTTTCTTTATTCATTCTTTCTTTCTTCTTTCTTTCTTCTCTCTTTCTTCTCTCTTTCTTCTCTCTTTCTTCTTTCTTTCTTCTTTCTTTCTTCTTTCTTTCTTCTTTCTTTCTTCTTTCTTCTTTCTTCTTTCTTTTATCTTTATTTTTCTTTCTTCTTTCTTTCTTCTTTCTTCTTTCTTTCTTCTTTCTTCTTTCTTTCTTCTTTCTTTTTCTTTCTTCTTATTTCTTCTTTCTTACTTCTTTCTTACTTCTTTCTGCCTTCTTTCTTTCTTCTTTCTTTCTTCTTTCTTTCTTCTTTCTCTCTTCTTTCTTTCTTCTTTCTTCTTTCTTTCTTCTTTCTTTCTTCTTACTTTCTTCTTTCTTCTTTCTTTCTTCTTTCTTTTTCTTTATTTTTCTTTCTTCTTTTTTTCTTCTTTATTCTTTCTTTTTTCTTTCTTTCTTTTTTCTTTCTTTCTTCTTTCTTCTCTCTTTCTTCTTTCTGTCTTCTTTCTTTTTATTTCTTCTTCTTTCTTCTTTCTTTCTTCTTTCTTTTTTTTTTTTCTTTCTTCTTGCTTCTTTCTTTCTGCTTTCTTTTTCTTTATTTTTCTTTCTTCTTTCTTTCTTCATTCTTTCTTCTTTCTTCTTTCTTTCTTCTCTCTTTCTTCTTTCATTCTTCATTCTTTCTTCTTTCTTTCTTCTTTCTTTCTTCTCTCTTTCTTCTTTCTTTTCCTTTCTTCTTCTTTCTTCATTCTTTCTTCTTTCTTCTTTCTTTTTTCTTTCTTTCTTCTTTCTTTTTCTTTCTTTTTCTTTCTTCTTTCTTTCTTCTATCTTACTTCTTATTTACTTCTTTGTTTCTTCTTTCTTTCTTCTTTCTCTCTTCTTTCTCTCTTCTTTCTTCTTTCTTTCTTTTTTCTTTCTTCTTTCTTTCTTCTTTCTTTCTTCTTTCTTTCTTCCTTTTTCTTTATTCTTCTTTCTTCTTTCTTTCTTCTTTCTTTTTTCTTTCTTCTTGCTTCTTTCTTTCTTTCTTCTCTCTTTCTTCATGCTTTCTTCATTCTTTCTTCTTTCTTCTTCTCTCTTTCTTCTTCCTTTCTTCTTTCTTCTTTCTTTCTTCTTTCTTTCTTCTTTCTTTCTTCTTTCTTTCTTCTTTCTTTCTTCTTTCTTTTCCTTTCTTCATTTTTTCCTCTTTCTTTCTTCTTTCTTTCTTCTTTCTGTTCCATTATTCTTCTTTCTTCTTTCTTTCTTCTTTCTTTCTTCTTCCTTTCTTCTTTCTTTCTTCTTTCTTTCTTCTCTCTTTCTTTCTTTCTTCTTTCTTCCTTTCTTCTTTCTTTCTTCGTACTTTCTTTCTTCTTTCTTTCTTCTTTCTTACTTCTTTCGTTCTTTCTCCTTTTATTACTTAATTCTTTCTTCCTTCTTTCTATCTTCTTTCTTTCCTTCTTCTTTCTTCTTTCTTTCTTATTTCTTTCTTAATTCTTTCTTACTTCTTTCTTACCTCTTCTTTGTTATTTCTTTTTTTCTTCTTTCTTTCGTCTTTCTTTGTTCTTTCTTTCTTGTTTCTTTCTTTCTTCATTCTTTCTTCTTTCTTCTTTCCTCTTTCTTTCTTTCTTCTTTCTTTCTTCTTTCTTTCTTCCTTCTTTCTTCCTTCTTTCTTTCTTCTTTCTCTCTTCTTTCTTTCTTCTTTCTTTCTTCTTTCTTTCTTCTTTCTTTCTTCTTCTTCTTTCTTTCTTTCTTCTTTCTTTCTTCATTCTTTGTTCATTCTTTCTTCTTTCTTTCTTCCTTCTTTCTTTCTTCTTTCTTTCTTCTTTCTTTTTCTTTCTTCTTTCTTTCTTCTTTCTTTCTTCTTTCTTCTTTCTTTCTTCTTTCTTTTCTTTCTTCTTCTTTCTTCTTTCTTTCTTCTTTCTTCTTTCTTTCTTTGTTCTTTCTTCTTTCTTTCTTCTTTCTTTCTTCTTTCTTTTTCTTCTTTTTCTTCTTTATTTCTTCTTTCTTCTTTCTTTCTTCTTTCTTTTCCTTTCTTTTTCTTTCTTTCTTTCTTCTTTCTTTTTTCTTTCTTCTTTCTTTCTTCTTTCTTTCTTCGTCCTTTCTTCTTTCTTTCTTACTTCTTTCTTCCTTCTTTCTTTCTTCTTTCTTTCTTACTTCTTTCTTCTTTCTTGCTTACTCCTTCCTTCTTTCTAACCTCTTTCTTACTTCTTTCTATCTTCTTTCTTTCTTCTTTCTTTCTTCTTTCTTCTTTCTTTTTCTTTCTTCTTTCTTTCTTCTTTCTTTCTTATTTCTTTCTTCTTTCTTTCTTTCTTCTTTCTTTCTTTCTTTTTTCTAACTTCTTTCTTACTTCTTTCTTTCTTCTTTCTTTCTTCTTTCTTTCTTTCTTCTTTCTTACTTCTTTCTTCCTTCTTTCTTTCTTCTTTCTGACTTACTTCTTTCTTCTTTCTTGCTTACTTCTTTCTTTCTTTCTTACTTCTTTCTTTCTTCTTTCTTTTTTCTTTCTTTCTTCTTTCTTTCTTCTTTCTTTCTTCTTTCTTTCTTTCTTCTTTCTTTCTTCTTTCTTTCTTCTTTCTTACTTCTTTCTTCCTTCTTTCTTTCTTCTTTCTTTCTTACTTCTTTCTTCTTTCTTACTTCTTTCTTTCTTTCTTCCTTCTTTCTTTCTTCTTTCTTTCTTCTTTCTTTTTCTTTCTCCTTTCTTTCTTCTTTCTTCTTTCTAACTTCTTTCTTTCTTCTTTCTAACTTCTTTCTTTCTACTTTCTTTCTTTCTTTCTTTCTTCTTTCTAACTTCTTTCTTCCTTCTTTCTTTCTTCTTTCTTTCTTACTTCTTTCTTCTTTCTTGCTTAATCCTTTCTTC
Source organism: Columba livia (assembly GCF_036013475.1). Classification (NCBI taxonomy): domain Eukaryota; kingdom Metazoa; phylum Chordata; class Aves; order Columbiformes; family Columbidae; genus Columba; species Columba livia. The sequence continues at coordinate 25,660 of NW_027043095.1, forward strand.
TTTCTTACTTCTTTCTTTCTTCTTTCTTTTTTCTTTCTTTCTTCTTTCTTTATTCTTTCTTTCTTCTTTCTTTCTTTCTTCTTTCTTGCTTCTTTCTTTCTTCTTTCTTTCTTCCTTCTTTCTTCCTTCTTTCTTTCTTCTTTCTCTCTTCTTTTTCTTCCTTCTTTCTTTCTTCTTTCTCTCTTCATTCTTTCTTCTTTCTTTCTTCTTTCTTTCTTCTTTCTTTTTCTTTCTCCTTTCTTTCTTCTTTCTTCTTCTTTCTCTCTTCTTTCCTTCTTCTTTCTTTCTTCTTTCTTTCTTCTTTCTTCTTTCTTTCTTCTTTCTTTCTTCTTTCTTTCTTCTTTCTTCTTTCTTTCTTCTTTCTTTCTTCTTTCTTTCTTCTTTCTTTCTTACTTCTTTCTTACTTCTTTCTTACTTCTTTCTTACTTCTTTCTTACTTCTTTCTTTCTTCTTTCTTACTTCATTCTTTCAACTTTCTTACTTCTTTCTTTCTTACTTCTTTCTTACTTCTTTCTTACTTCTTTCTTACTTATTTTTTACTTCTTTCTTACTTCTTTCTTACTTCTTTCTAACTTCTTTCTTTCTTCTTTCTTTCTTCTTTCTTTCTTACTTCTTTCTTACTTCTTTCTTACTTCTTTCTTTCTTTCTTCTTTCTTTCTTCTTTCTTTCTTCTTTCTTTCTTCTTTCTTTCTTCTTTCTTTATTCTTTCTTTCTTCTTCCATTCTTTCTTCTTTCTTTCTTCTTTCTTTCTTCTTTCTTTCTTCTTACTTCTTTCTTTCTTTCTTCTTTCTTTTTTTTCTTTCTTCTTTCTTCTTTTTTTCTTATTTCTTCTTTCTTTGTTCTTTCTTCTTTCTTTCTACTCTTTTCTTTCTTCTTTCTTAATTCTTTCTTCTTTCTTTCTTTCTTCTTTCTTCTTTCTTTCTTCTTCCTTTCTTCTTTCTTTCTACTTTATTTCTTCTTTTTTCTTCTTTCTTTCTTTCTTCTTCTATCTTCTTTCTTTCTTTCTTTCTTTCTTCTTTCTATCTTCTTTCTTTCTTTCTTTCCTTCTTTCTTTCTTTCTTGCTTTCTTTCATTCTTTCTTTCTTTCTTCTTTCTTTCTTCTTTCTTTCTTCATTCTTTCTTCTTACTTTCTTCTTTCCTCTTTCTTTCTTTTTTCTTTCTTTCTTCTTTCTTCTTTCTTTCTTAATTCTTTCTTTCTTTCTTCTTCCTTCTTTCTTTCTTCTTTCTTTTTTCTTTCTTCTTTCTTTCTTCATACTTTCTTCTTTCTCTCTTCTTTCCTCTTTGTTTCTTTCTTCTTTCTTTCTTCTTTCTTTCTTCTTTCTTTCTTCTTTCTTCCTTACTTCTTTCTTTCTTTCTTCTTCCTTTATTTCTTGCTCCTTTCTTTCTTCTTTCTTTCTTCTTTCTTTCGTCTTTCTTTCATCTTTCTTTCTTCTTTCTTTCTTACTTCTTCCTTCTTTGTTACTTCTTTCTTACTTCTTTCTTTCTTATTTCTTTTTTCTTTTTTTCTTCTTTCTTTCTTCTTCCTTTCTTTCTTGCTTCTTTCTTTCTTCTTTCTTTCTTCTTTCTTTCGTCTTTCTTTCTTCTTTCTTCCGTCTTTCTTTCATCTTTCTTTCTTCTTTCTTTCTTACTTCTTCCTTCTTTGTTACTTCTTTCTTACTTCTTTCTTTCTTATTTCTTTTTTCTTTTTTTCTTCTTTCTTTCTTCTTTCTTTCTTTCTTTCTTCTTTCTTTCTTCTTTCTTCTTTCTTCTTTCTTTCTTCTTTCTTTCTTCTTTCTTTCTTCTTTCTTTCATCTTTCTTTCTTTCTTCTTTCTTTCTTCTTTCTTTCTTCTTTCTTCTTTCTTTCTTCTTTCTTCTTTCTTTCTTCTTTCTTCTTTCTTTCTTCTTTCTTTAATTTTTCTTTCTTCTTTCTTTCTTATTCTTCTTTCTTTCTTCTTTCTTTATTTCTTCTTTCTTTCGTTTCTCTTCTTTTTTTCTTAATTCTTTCTTTCTTCTTTCTTTCTTCTTTCTTTCTTCTTTCATTCTTCTTTCTTTCTTCTTTTTCTTCTTTCTTTCTTACTTCTTTCTTACTTGTTTCTTTCTTCTTTCTTCTTTCTTTCTTCTTTCTTTCTTCTTTCTTCTTTCTTTCTCCTTTTTTCTTTCTTTCTTTCTTGTTTCTTTCTTCTTCTTTCTTTCTTTCTTCTTTCTTTCTTCTTTCTTCTTTCATTCTTCTTTCTTTCTTTCTTCTTTCGTTCTTCTTTCTTCTTTCTTTCTTCCTTCTTTCTTTCTTCTTTCTTTCTTTCTTTCTTCTTTCTTTCTTCCTTCTTTCTTCCTTCTTTCTTTCTTTCTTCCTTTTTTCTTCCTTCTTTCTTTCTTTATTTCTTCTTTCTTTCTTCATTCTTTCTTCTTTCTTTCTTCTTTCCTCTTTCTTTCTTTCTTCTTTCTTTCTTCATTCTTTCTTCTTTCTTTCTTCTTTCCTCTTTCTTTCTTTCTTCTTTCTTTCTTCTTTCTTTCTTCTTTCTTTCTTCTTTCTTTCTTCTTTCTTTCTGCTTTCTTTCTTCATTCTTTCTTCCTTCTTTCTTTCTTTCTTTCTTCTTTCTTTCTTCATTCTTTCTTCTTTCTTTCTTCTTTCCTCTTTCTTTCTTTGTTCTTTCTTTCTTCTTTCTTTCTTCTTTCTTTCTTCTTTCTTCTTTCTTTCTTCTTTCTATCTTCTTTCCTCTTTCTCTCTTTCTTCTTTCTTTCTTCTTTCTTTCTTCTTTCTTTCTTCTTTCTTCTTTCTTTCTTCTTTCTTTCTTCTTTTTTTCTTCTTTCTTTTTCTTTATTTTTCTTCTTTTATTCTTCTTTATTCTTTCTTTATTCTTTCTTTCTTCTTCCTTCTTCTTTCCTTCTTCTTTCTTCTTTCTTTCTTCTTTCTTTTTCTTTCTTCTTCTTTCTTCTTTCTTTCTTCTTTCTTTCTTCTTTCTTTCTTCTTTCTTTCTTCTTTCTTTTCCTTTCTTCTTTCTTTCTTCTTTCTTTCTTCTCTCTTTCTTCTCTCTTTCTTCTTTCTTTCTTCTTTCTTTCTTCTTTCTTTCTTCTTTCTTTTCCTTTCTTCTTCTTTCTTCATTCTTTCTTCTTTGTTTCTTCTTTCATTCTACTTTCTTTCTTCTTTCTTTCTTCTTTCTTTTTCTTTCTTTTTCTTTCTTCTTTCTTTCTTCTTTTTTTTCTTTCTTCTTCTTTCTTCTTTCTTTCTTACTTCTTTCTTCTTTCTTTCTTCTTTCTTTCTTCTTTCTTTCTTCTTTCTTTCTTCTTTCTTCTTTCTTTCTTCTTTCTTTCATTTTTCTTTCTTCTTTCTTTCTTATTTCTTCTTTCTTTCTTCTTTCTTTATTTCTTCTTTCATTCGTTTCTCTTCTTTTTTTCTTAATTCTTTCTTTCTTCTTTCTTTCTTCTTTCTTTCATTTTTCTTTCTTCTTTCTTTCTTCTTTCTTCTTTCTTTATTTCTTCTTTCTTTCGTTTCTCTTCTTTTTTTCTTAATTCTTTCTTTCTTCTTTCTTTCTTCTTTCTTTCTTCTTTCTTTCTTCTTTCATTCTTCTTTCTTTCTTCTTTTTTCTTCTTTCTTTCTTACTTCTTTCTTCTTTCTTTCTTCTTTCTTTCTTTCTTCTTTCTTTCTTCTTTCTTTCTTCTTTCTTCTTTCTTCTTTCTTTCTTCTTTCTTTCATTTTTCTTTCTTCTTTCTTTCTTATTTCTTCTTTCTTTCTTCTTTCTTTATTTCTTCTTTCTTTGGTTTCTCTTCTTTTTTTCTTAATTCTTTCTTTCTTCTTTCTTTCTTCTTTCTTTCATTTTTCTTTCTTCTTTCTTTCTTCTTTCTTCTTTCTTTCTTCTTTCTTTATTTCTTCTTTCTTTCGTTTCTCTTCTTTTTTTCTTAATTCTTTCTTTCTTCTTTCTTTCTTTCTTTCTTCTTTCTTTCTTCATTCTTTCTTCTTTCTTTCTTCTTTCCTCTTTCTTTCTTTCTTCTTTCTTTCTTCTTTCTTTATTCTTTCTTTCTTCTTTCTTTCTTCTTTCTTCTTTCTTTCTTCTTTCTTTCTTCTTTCTTTCTTCTTTCTTTCTTCTTTCTTCTTTCTTTCTTCTTTCTTTCTTCTTTCCTCTTTCTCTCTTTCTTCTTTCTTTCTTCTTTCTTTCTTCTTTCTTTCTTCTTTCTTCTTCTTTCTTTCTTCTTACTTTTTTCTTTTTTTCTTCTTTCTTTTTCTTTATTTTTTTCTTTTATTCTTCTTTATTCTTTCTTTATCCTTTCTTTCTTCTTTCTTTCTTCTTTCTTTCTTCTTTCTTCTTTCTTTCTTCTTTCTTCTTTCTTTCTTCTTTCTTCTTTCTTTCTTCTTTCTTTAATTTTTCTTTCTTCTTTCTTTCTTATTCTTCTTTCTTTCTTCTTTCTTTATTTCTTCTTTCTTTCGTTTCTCTTCTTTTTTCTTAATTCTTTCTTTCTTCTTTCTTTCTTCTTTCTTTCTTCTTTCATTCTTCTTTCTTTCTTCTTTTTTCTTCTTTCTTTCTTACTTCTTTCTTACTTGTTTCTTTCTTCTTTCTTCTTTCTTTCTTCTTTCTTTCTTCTTTCTTCTTTCTTTCTCCTTTTTTCTTTCTTTCTTTCTTGTTTCTTTCTTCTTCTTTCTTTCTTTCTTCTTTCTTTCTTCTTTCTTCTTTCATTCTTCTTTCTTTCTTTCTTCTTTCGTTCTTCTTTCTTCTTTCTTTCTTCCTTCTTTCTTTCTTCTTTCTTTCTTTCTTTCTTCTTTCTTTCTTCCTTCTTTCTTCATTCTTTCTTCTTTCTTCTTTCTTTCTTCTCTCTTTCTTCTTTCATTCTTCATTCTTTCTTCTTTCTTTCTTCTTTCTTTCTTCTTTCTAACTTCTTTCTTTCTTCTTTCTTTCTTCTTTCTTTCTTCTTTCTAACTTCTTTCTTCCTTCTTTCTTTCTTCTTTCTTTCTTACTTCTTTCTTCTTTCTTGCTTAATCCTTTCTTCTTTCTTACTTCTTTCTTTCTTCTTTCTTTTTTCTTTCTTTCTTCTTTCTTTATTCTTTCTTTCTTCTTTCTTTCTTTCTTCTTTCTTGCTTCTTTCTTTCTTCTTTCTTTCTTCCTTCTTTCTTCCTTCTTTCTTTCTTCTTTCTCTCTTCTTTCTTTCTTCCTTCTTTCTTTCTTCTTTCTCTCTTCATTCTTTCTTCTTTCTTTCTTCTTTCTTTCTTCTTTCTTTTTCTTTCTCCTTTCTTTCTTCTTTCTTTCTTCTTTCTCTCTTCTTTCTTTCTTCTTTCTTTCTTCTTTCTTCCTTCTTTCTTCTTTCTTTCTTCTTTCTTTCTTTCTTCTTTCTTCCTTTCTTCTTTCTTTCTTCGTACTTTCTTTCTTCTTTCTTTCTTCTTTCTTACTTCTTTCGTTCTTTCTCCTTTTATTACTTAATTCTTTCTTCCTTCTTTCTATCTTCTTTCTTTCCTTCTTCTTTCTTCTTTCTTTCTTATTTCTTTCTTAATTCTTTCTTACTTCTTTCTTACCTCTTCTTTGTTATTTCTTTTTTTCTTCTTTCTTTCTTTCGTCTTTCTTTGTTCTTTCTTTCTTGTTTCTTTCTTTCTTCATTCTTTCTTCTTTCTTCTTTCCTCTTTCTTTCTTTCTTCTTTCTTTCTTCTTTCTTTCTTCTTTCTGTCTTCTTTCTTTTTATTTCTTCTTCTTTCTTCTTTCTTTCTTCTTTCTTCTTTCTTTTTTCTTTCTTCTTGCTTCTTTCTTTCTGCTTTCTTTTCTGCTTTTCTGCTTTTCTTTTCTGCTTTTCTTTTCTGCTTTTCTTCTTTCTTTCTTCTTTCTAACTTCTTTCTTCCTTCTTTCTTTCTTCTTTCTTTCTTACTTCTTTCTTCTTTCTTGCTTAATCCTTTCTTCTTTCTTACTTCTTTCTTTCTTCTTTCTTTTTTCTTTCTTTCTTCTTTCTTTATTCTTTCTTTCTTCTTTCTTTCTTTCTTCTTTCTTGCTTCTTTCTTTCTTCTTTCTTTCTTCCTTCTTTCTTCCTTCTTTCTTTCTTCTTTCTCTCTTCTTTCTTTCTTCCTTCTTTCTTTCTTCTTTCTCTCTTCATTCTTTCTTCTTTCTTTCTACTTTCTTTCTTCTTTCTTTTTCTTTCTCCTTTCTTTCTTCTTTCTTTCTTCTTTCTCTCTTCTTTCTTTCTTCTTTCTTTCTTCTTTCTTTCTTCTTTCTTCTTTCTTTCTTCTTTCTTTCTTCTTTCTTTCTTCTTTCTTCTTTCTTTCTTCTTTCTTTCTTCTTTCTTTCTTCTTTCTTTCTTATTTCTTTCTTACTTCTTTCTTACTTCTTTCTTACTTCTTTCTTACTTCTTTCTTACTTCTTTCTTTCTTCTTTCTTACTTCTTTCTTTCAGCTTTCTTACTTCTTTCTTTCTTACTTCTTTCTTACTTCTTTCTTACTTCTTTCTTACTTATTTTTTACTTCTTTCTTACTTCTTTCTTACTTCTTTCTAACTTCTTTCTTTCTTCTTTCTTTCTTCTTTCTTTCTTACTTCTTTCTTACTTCTTTCTTACTTCTTTCTTTCTTACTTCTTTCTTACTTCTTTCATACTTCTTTCTTAATTCTTTCTTCTTTCTTTCTTACTTCTTTCTTACTTCTTTCTTACTTCTTTCTTACTTCTTTCTTACTTCTTTCTTTCTTCCTTCTTTCTTTCTTCTTTCTTTCTTCTTTCTTTCTTCTTTCTTTCTTCTTTCTTTATTCTTTCTTTCTTCTTCCATTCTTTCTTCTTTCTTTCTTCTTTCTTTCTTCTTTCTTTCTTCTTACTTCTTTCTTTCTTTCTTCTTTCTTTTTTTTCTTTCTTCTTTCTTCTTTTTTTCTTATTTCTTCTTTCTTTCTTCTTTCTTCTTTCTTTCTACTCTTTTCTTTCTTCTTTCTTAATTATTTCTACTTTCTTTTTTTCTTCTTTCTTCTTTCTTTCTTCTTCCTTTCTTCTTTCTTTCTACTTTATTTCTTCTTTTTTCTTCTTTCTTTCTTTCCTTCTTTCTTGCTTTCTTTCATTCTTTCTTTCTCTCTTTCTTCTTTCTTTCTTCTTTCTTTCTTCATTCTTTCTTCTTACTTTCTTCTTTCCTCCTTCTTTCTTTTTTCTTTCTTTCTTCTTTCTTCTTTCTTTCTTAATTCTTTCTTTCTTTCTTCTTCCTTCTTTCTTTCTTCTTTCTTTTTCTTTCTTCTTTCTTTCTTCATACTTTCTTCTTTCTCTCTTCTTTCCTCTTTGTTTCTTTCTTCTTTCTTTCTTCTTTCTTTCTTCTTTCTTTCTTCTTTCTTTCGTCTTTCTTTCATCTTTCTTTCTTCTTTCTTTCTTACTTCTTCCTTCTTTGTTACTTCTTTCTTACTTCTTTCTTTCTTATTTCTTTTTTCTTTTTTTCTTCTTTCTTTCTTCTTTCTTTCTTTCTTCTTTCTTTCATCTTTCTTTCTTTCTTCTTTCTTTCTTCTTTCTTTCTTCTTTCTTCTTTCTTTCTTCTTTCTTTAATTTTTCTTTCTTCTTTCTTTCTTATTCTTCTTTCTTTCTTCTTTCTTTATTTCTTCTTTCTTTCGTTTCTCTTCTTTTTTTCTTAATTCTTTCTTTCTTCTTTCTTTCTTCTTTCTTTCTTCTTTTATTCTTCTTTCTTTCTTCTTTTTTCTTCTTTCTTTCTTACTTCTTTCTTACTTGTTTCTTTCTTCTTTCTTCTTTCTTTCTTCTTACTTTCCTCTTTCTTTCTTCTTTCTTTCTTCTTTCTTTCTCCTTTTTTCTTTCTTTCTTTCTTGTTTCTTTCTTCTTACTTCTTTCTTTCTTCTTTCTTTCTTCTTTCTTCTTTCATTCTTCTTTCTTTCTTTCTTCTTTCGTTCTTCTTTCTTCTTTCTTTCTTCCTTCTTTCTTTCATCTTTCTTTCTTTCTTTCTTCTTTCTTTCTTCCTTCTTTCTTCCTTCTTTCTTTCTTTCTTCCTTTTTTCTTCCTTCTTTCTTTCTTTATTTCTTCTTTCTTTATTCATTCTTTCTTCTTTCTTTCTTCTTTCCTCTTTCTTTCTTTCTTCTTTCTTTCTTCTTTCTTTCTTCATTCTTTCTTCTTTCTTTCTTCTTTCCTCTTTCTTTCTTTCTTCTTTCTTTCTTCTTTCTTTCTTCTTTCTTTCTTCTTTCTTTCTGCTTTCTTTCTTCCTTCTTTCTTCCTTCCTTCTTTCTTTCTTTCTTCTTTCTTTCTTCATTCTTTCTTCTTTCTTTCTTCTTTCCTCTTTCTTTCTTCTTTCTTTCTTCTTTCTTTCTTCTCTCTTTCTTCTTTCTTTCTTCTTTCTTCTTTCTTTCTTCTTTCTTTCTTCTTTCTTTCTTCTCTCTTTCTTCTTTCTTTCTTCTTTCTTCTTTCTTTCTTCTTTCTATCTTCTTTCCTCTTTCTCTCTTTCTTCTTTCATTCTTCTTTCTTTCTTCTTTCTTTCTTCTTTCTTCTTTCTTTCTTCTTTCTTTCTTCTTTTTTTCTTCTTTCTTTTTCTTTATTTTTCTTCTTTTATTCTTCTTTATTCTGTCTTTATACTTTCTTTCTTCTTCCTTCTTCTTTCTTTCTTCTTTCTTCTTTCTTTCTTCTTTCTTTTTCTTTCTTCTTCTTTCTTCTTTCTTTCTTCTTTCTTTCTTCTTTCTTTCTTCTTTCTTTCTTCTTTCTTTCTTCTTTCTTTTCCTTTCTTCTTTCTTTCTTCTTTCTTTCTTCTCTCTTTCTTCTCTCTTTCTTCTTTCTTTCTTCTTTCTTTCTTCTTTCTTTCTTCTTTCTTTTCCTTTCTTCTTCTTTCTTCATTCTTTCTTCTTTGTTTCTTCTTTCATTCTACTTTCTTTCTTCTTTCTTTCTTCTTTCTTTTTCTTTCTTTTTCTTTCTTCTTTCTTTCTTCTTTTTTTCTTTCTTCTTCTTTCTTCTTTCTTTCTTACTTCTTTCTTCTTTCTTTCTTCTTTCTTTCTTCTTTCTTTCTTCTTTCTTTCTACTTTCTTCTTCCTTCTTTCTTTTATCTTTATTTTTCTTTCTTCTTTCTTTCTTCTTTCTTCTTTCTTTCTTCTTTCTTCTTTCTTTCTTCTTTCTTTTTCTTTCTTCTTATTTCTTCTTTCTTACTTCTTTCTTACTTCTTTCTGCCTTCTTTCTTTCTTCTTTCTTTCTTCTTTCTTTCTTCTTTCTTTCTTCTTTCTCTCTTCTTTCTTTCTTCTTTCTTCTTTCTTTCTTCTTTCTTTCTTCTTACTTTCTTCTTTCTTCTTTCTTTCTTCTTTCTTTTTCTTTATTTTTCTTTCTTCTTTTTTTCTTCTTTATTCTTTCTTTTTCTTTTTCTTTCTTCTTTCTTTCTTCATTCTTTCTTCTTTCTTCTTTCTTTCTTCTCTCTTTCTTCTTTCATTCTTCATTATTTCTTCTTTCTTTCTTCTTTCTTTCTTCTTTCTTTCTTCTTTCTTTTCCTTTCTTCTTCTTTCTTCATTCTTTCTTCTTTCTTTCTTCTTTCTTTTTTCTTTCTTTCTTCTTTCTTTTTCTTTCTTTTTCTTTCTTCTTTCTTTCTTCTATCTTTTTTCTTTCTCCTTTGTTTTTCTTTCTTCCTCTTTATTCTTGCTTTCTTCTTTCTTACTTCTCTCTTACTTCTTTCTTTCTTCTTTCTTTCTTCTTTCTCTATTCTTTCTCTCTTCTTTCTTCTTTCTTTCTTTTTCTTTCTTCTTTCTTTCTTCTTTCTTTCTTCTTTATTTTTCTTTCTTCTTGCTTCTTTCTTCTCTCTTTCTTCATGCTTTCTTCATGCTTTCTTCATTCTTTCTTCTTTCTTTCTTCTCTCTTTCTTCTTCCTTTCTTCTTTCTTCTTTCTTTCTTCTTTCTTTCTTCTTTCTTTCTTTTTTCTTTCTTCTTTCTTTCTTCTTTCTTTTCCTTTCTTCATTTTTTCCTCTTTCTTTCTTCTTTCTTTCTTCTTTCTGTTCCATTATTCTTCTTTCTTCTTTCTTTCTTCTTTCTTTCTTCTTCCTTTCTTCTTTCTTTCTTATTTCTTTCTTCTCTCTTTCTTTCTTTCTTCTTTCTTCCTTTCTTCTTTCTTTCTTCGTACTTTATTTCTTCTTTCTTTCTTCTTTCTTACTTCTTTCGTTCTTTCTCCTTTTATTACTTAATTCTTTCTTCCTTCTTTCTATGTTCTCTCTTTCCTTCTTCTTTCTTCTTTCTTTCTTCTTTCTTTCTTAATTCTTTCTTACTTCTTTCTTACCTCTTCTTTGTTATTTCTTTTTTTCTTCTTTCTTTCTTTCGTCTTTCTTTGTTCTTTCTTTCTTGTTTCTTTCTTCCTTCTTTCTTCCTTCTTTCTTTCTTCTTTCTTTCTTCATTCTTTCTTCTTTATTTCTTCTTTCCTCTTTCTTTCTTTCTTCTTTCTTTCTTCTTTCTTTCAACTTTCTTCTTTCTTTCTTCTTTCTTTCTTCTTTCTTTTTCTTTATCTCCTTTCTTTTTTCTTCTTTCTTTCTTCTTTCTTTCTTCTTTCTTTTTCTTTATTTCTTCTTTCTTTCTTACTTCTTTCTTACTTCTTTCTTTCTTCTTTCTTTTTCTTTCTTTTCCTTTATTCTTTCTTCTTTCTTTCTTCTTTCTTTCTTCCTTCTTTCTTCTTTCTTTCTTCTTTCTTCTTTCTTTCTTCTTTCTTTCTTCTTTCTTTTTCTTTCTTCTTATTTCTTCTTTCTTTCTATTTTCTTCTTCCTTTCTTCTTTCTTTCTTCTTTCTTTCTTCTTTCTTTCTTCTTTCTTTTTTTTTTCTTCTTCTTTCTTCTTTCTTTCTTCTTGCTTCTTTCCTTCTTTCTCCTTTCTTTCTTCTTTCTTTCTTCTTTCATCTTTCTTTCTTCTCTCTTTCTTGTTTCTTTCTTCATTCTTTCTTCTTCCTTTCTTCTTTCTTTCTACTTTCTTTCTTCTTTCTTTCTTCTTTCTTTCTTCTTGGTTCTTTCTTTCTTTCTTTCTTTCTTCTTTCTTCTTTCTTTCTTCTGTCTTTCTTCTGTCTTTCTTCTTTCTTCTTTCTTTCTTCTTTCTTTCTTCTTTCTTCTTTCTTCTTTCTTCTTTCTTTTATCTTTATTTTTCTTTCTTCTTTCTTCCCTCTTTCATCTTTCTTTTTCTTTCTTCTTCTTTCTTTCTTCTTTCTTCTTTCTTTCTTCTTTCTTTCTTCTTTCTTTCTTCTTTCTTTCTTCTTTCTTTCTTCTTTCTTTCTTCTTTCTTTCCTCTTTATTTCTTCTTTCTTTCTTACTTCTTTCTTCTTTCTTGCTTACTCCTTTATTCTTTCTTACTTCTTTCTTTCTTTCTTCTTTCTTTCTTTCTTCTTTCTTTCTTCTTCTTTCTTCTTTCTTTCTTCTTTCTTTCTTCTTTCTTCTTTCTTACTTCTTTCTTACTTCTTTCTTTCTTCTTTCTTTCTTCTTTCTTTCTTCTTTCTTTCTTCTTTCTTTCTTCTTTCACTCTTCTTTCTTTCTTCTTTCCTCTTTCTTTCTTCTTTCTTACTTCTTTCTTTCTTCTTTCTTACTTCTTTCTTACTTCTTTCTTACTACTTCTTTCTTACTTCTTTCTAACTTCTTTCTTTCTTCTTTCTTTCTTCTTTCTTACTTCTACCTTCTTTCTTTCTTACTTCTTTCTTACTTCTTTTTACTTCTTTCTTTCTTCTTTCTTTCTTCTTTCTTACTTCTTTCTTTCTTTCTTTCTTACTTATTTCTTACTTCTTTGTTACTTCTTTCTTACTTCTTTCTTTCTTCTTTCTTTCTTCTTTCTTTCTTCTTTCTTTATCTTTCTTTCTTATTTCTTACTTCTTTCTTTCTTCACTCTTTCTTCTTTCTTCTTCTTTCTTCTTTCTTACTTCTTCTTACTTCTTTCTTACTTCTTTCTACTACTTTCTAACTTCTTACTTCTTTCTATCTTCTTCTTACTTCTTTCTTACTTCTTTCTTTCTTTCTTCCTTCTTTCTTCTTTCTTTCTTCTTTCTTTCTTCTTTCTTCTTTCTTTCTTCTTTCTTTCTTTCTTACTTCTTTCTTACTTCTTTTTTCTTTCTTCTTTCTTTCTTCTTTCTTTCTTCTTTCTTTCTTCTTTCTTTCTTCTTTCTTTCTTCTTTCTTTCTACTTATTTCATACTTCTTTCTTACTTATTCTTACTTCTTTCTAACTTCTTTCTTACTTCTTTCTTACTTCTTTCTACTTCTTTCTTTCTTCTTTCTTTCTTCTTTCTTTCTTCTTTCTTTCTTCTTCTTCTTACTTCTTTCTTACTTCTTTCTTCTTTCTTTCTCTTTCTTACTTCTTTCTTCTTATTTCTTACTTCTTTCTTACTTCTTTCTTACTTCTTTCTTACTTCTTTCTAACTTCTTTTTTCTTCTTTCTTCTTCTTTATTTCTTCTTCCTTTCTTACTTCTTTCTTACTTCTTTCGTACTTCTTTCTTTACTTCTTTCTTGCTTCTTTCTTACTTCTTTCTTCCTTCTTTCTTCTTTCTTTCTTACTTCTTTCTTACTTCTTTCTTACTTCTTCCTTACTTCTTTCTTATTTCTTTCTTTCTTCTTTCTTACTTCTTTCTTTCTTCTTTCTTATTTCTTTCTTTCTTCTTTTTTACTTCATTCTTACTTCTTTCTTACTTCTTTCTTACTTCTAACTTCTTTTTTCTTCTTTCTTTCTTCTTTCTTCTTCTTTCTTTCTTACTTCTTTCTTACTTCGTTCTTACTTCTTTCTTTCTTACTTCTTTCTTACTTCTTTTGTACTTCTTTCTTACTTCTTTCTTACTTCTTTCTTCTTTCTTTCTTACTTCTTTCTTACTTCTTTCTTTCTTCTTTCTTACTTCTTTCTTTCTTCTTCTTACTTCTTTCTTTCTTCTTTCTTACTTCTTTCTTACTTCTTTCTTACTTCTTTTTTACTTCTTTCTTCTTTCTTTCTTACTCTTTCTTACTTCTTTCTTACTTCTTTCTTTCTTCTGTCTTCCTTCTTTCTTCCTTCTTTCTTCCTTCTTTCGTTCTTCTTGCTTTCCTCTTTCTTTCTTATTTCTAAATGCTTTCTAACTTCTTTCCTAACTTCTTTCTAATTTCTTTCTTACTTCTTTCTTCTTACTTCTTTCTTCTTTCTTTCTTCTTTCTTTCTTACTTCTTTCTTACTTCTTTCTTACTTCATTCTTAATTCTTTCTTTCTTTCTTCTTTCTTCCTTCTTTCTTCCTTCTTTCTTTCTTCTTTCTTTCTTCTGTCTTCCTTCTTTCTTTCTTTCTTCTTTCTTCTTTCTTTCTTCTTCTTTCTTTGTACTTTCTTTCTTTCTTTCTTTCTTCTTTCTTTCTTCTTCTTTCGTCTTTCTTTCTTCTTTCTTTCTTCTTTCTTTCTTACTTCTTTCTTACTTCTTTCTTACCTCTTTCTTACTTCTTTCTAACTTCTTTCTTACTACTTCCTTTTTCTTCTTTCTTTCTTTGTTCTTTCTTTCTTTTTTTCTACTTTGTTTATTCTTTCTTTCTTCTTTCTTCTTTATTCTTTCTTTCTTCTTTCTTCTTTCTTCTTTCTATCTTCGTTCTTTCTTTGTTCTTTCTTCTTTCTTCTCTCTTTCTTTCTTCTTTCTTTCTTCTTTCTTTCTTCTTTCTTTCTTCTTTCTTTATTCTTTCTTTCTTTTTTCTTACTTCTTCTTACTTATTTCTTCTTTCTTCTTTCTTTCTTCTTTCTTTCTTCTTTCTTCTTTCTTTCTTACTTCTTTCATACTTCTTCCTTACTTCCTTTCTTACTACATTCTAACTTCTTTCATACTTCTTTCTTACTTCTTTCTTACTTCTTTCTTTCTTTCTTCTTTCTTTCTTCTTTCTTTCTTCTTTCTTTCTTCTTTCTTTCTTATTTCTTTCTTCTTTCTTTCTTTCTTACTTCCTTCTTACTTCTTTCTTTCTTTCTTCTTTCTTTTTCTTTCTTTCTTTCTTACTTCTTTCTTCTTTCTTTCTTTCTTCTTTCTTTCTTCTTTCTTTCTTCTTTCTTTCTTCTTTCTTTCTTCTTTCTTTCTTCTTTCTTTCTTCTTTCTTTCTTTCTTACTTCTTTTTTACTTCTTTCTTTCTTTCTTCTTTCTTTCTTCTTTCTTTCTTACTTATTTAATACTTCTTTCTTACTTATATCTAACTTCTTTCTTACTTCTTTCTTTCTCTCTTTCTTCTTTCTTCTTTCTTACTTCTTTATTACTTCTTTCTTTCTTTCTTCTTTCTTTCTTCTTTCTTTCTTATTTCTTACTTCTTTCTAACTTCTTTCTTTCTTCTTCTTTCTTCTTTCTTTCTTCTTTCATTCTTCTTTCTTTCGTCTTTCTTTCTTCTTTCTTTCTTCTTCCTGTCTTCTTTCTTTCTTCTTTCTTTCTTTGTTCTTTCTTTTTTTCTTTCTTTCTTCTTCTTTCTTCTTTATTTCTTCTTTCTTTCTTACTTCTTTCTTACTCTTTCTTCTTTCTTTCTTACTTCTTTCTCTTTCTTTCTTACTTCTTCTTACTTCTTTGTTACTTTTCTTACTTCTTTCTTTCTTCTTTCTTTCTTCTTTCTTTCTTCTTTCTTTTTTTCTTTCTTCATTCTTTCTTTTTTCTACTTTCTTTCTCCTTTCTTTCTTCTTTCTTCTTTCTTCTTTCTTTCTTCTTTATTCTTTCTTTCTTCGTTCTTTCTTTGTTCTTTCTTTCTTACTTTCTTCTTTCTTTCTTCTTTCTTCTTTCTTTCTTCTTTCTTCTTCTCTCTTTCTTCTTTCTTTCTTCTTCTTTCCTTCATTCTTCTCTCCTTTCTTTCTTCTTTCTTTCTTCTTTCTTTCTTCTTTCTTTGTTCTTTCTTCTTCTTTCTTTCTTTCTTACTTCTTTCTTACTTCTTTTTTTTTCTTCTTTCTTCTTCTTTCTTTCTTCTTTCTTTCTTACTTATTTCATACTTCTTTCTTACTTATTTCTAACTTCTTTCATACATCTTTCTTTCTCTCTTTCTTCTTTCTTCTTTCTTACTTCTTTCTTACTTCTTTCTTTCTTCTTTCTTTCTTCTTTCTTTCTTATTTCTTACTTCTTTCTAAGTTCTTTCTTTCTTTCTTTCTTTCTTCTTTCTTTCTTCTTTCTTACTTCTTTCTCACTTCTTTCTTACTTCTTTCTTACTTCTTTCTTCTTCTTTCATACTTCTTTCTTTCTTCTTTCATTCTTCTTTCTTTCTTCTTCTTTCTTTCTTTTTTTCTACTTTCTTTCTTCTTTCTTTATTCTTTCTTCTTTATTCTTTCTTTCTTCTTTCTTCTCTCTTTCTTCTTTCTTTCTTCTCTCTTTCTTCTCTCTTTCTTCTTTCTTTCTTCTTTCTTTCTTCATTCTTTCTTCTCTCTTTCTTTCTACTTTCTTTCTTCTTTCTTTCTTCTTTCTTTATTCTTTCTTTCTTATTTCTTACTTATTTCTTACTTCTTTCTTCTTTCTTTCTTCTTTCTTTCTTCTTTCTTTCTTCTTTCTTTCTTACTTCTTTCTTACTTCTTTCTTACTTCTTTCTTACTACTTTCTAACTTCTTTCTTACTATTTTCTTACTTCTTTCTTACTTCTTTCTTACTTCTTTCTTTCTTTCTTCTTTCTTTCTTCTTTCTTTCTTCTTTCTTTCTTATTTCTTTCTTCTTTCTTTCTTCTTTCTTTCTTACTTATTTCATACTTCTTTCTTACTTATTTCTAACTTCTTTCTTACTTCTTTCTTTCTCTCTTTCTTCTTTCTTCTTTCTTACTTCTTTCTTTATTTCTTCTTTCTTTATTCTTTCTTTCTTATTTCTTACTTCTTTCTAACTTCTTTCTTTCTTTCTTCTTTTTTTCTTCTTTCTTTCTTCTTCTTTCTTCGTTCTTTCTTACTTCTTTCTTACTCTTTCTTACTTCTTTCTACTTCTTTCTTACTTCTTTCTTACTTCTTCTTTCTTTCATTCTTCTTTCTTTCTTCTTTCTTTCTTCTTTCTTTCTTATTTTTTCTTCTTTCTTCTCTTTCTTTCTTTCTTACTTCTTTCTTACTTCTTTTTTTCTTTCTTCTTTCTTTCTTCTTTCTTTCTTCTTTCTTTCTTCTTTCTTTCTTTCTTCTTTCTTTCTTTCTTACTTCTTTCTTACTTCTTTTTTCTTTCTTCTTCTTCTTCTTTCTTTCTTCTTTCTTCTTCTTTCTTTCTTCTTTCTTTCTTCTTTCTTTCTTACTTCTTTCTACTTGTTTCTTACTTCTTTCTTACTACTTTCTAACTTCTTTCTTACTTCTTTCTTACTTCTTTCTTACTTCTTTCTTACTTCTTTCTTTCTTTCTTCTTTCTTTCTTCATTCTTTCTTCTTTCATTCTTACTTCTTTATTACTTCTTTCTTACTTCTTTATTACTTCTTTCTCACTTCTTTCTTACTTTTTCTTTCTTCTTTCTTCTTTCTTTCTTCTTTCTTTCTTATTTCTTACTTCTTTCTTTCTTCTTTCTTTCTTCTTTCTTTCTTCTCTCTTTCTTTCTTTCTTTCTTCTTTCTTTCTTTCTTTCTTACTTCTTCATACTTCTTTCTTACTTCTTTCTTACTACTTTCTAACTTCTTTCTTACTTCTTTCTTTCTTCTTTCTTTCTTCTTTCTTTCTTCTTTCTTTCTTCTTTCTTTCTTCTTTCTTTCTTCTTTCTTTCTTCTTTCTTTCTTTCTTCTTTCTTACTTCTTTCTTTCTTTCTTCTTTCTTTCTTCTTTCTTTCTTTCTTCTTTCTTTCTTTCTTCTTTCTTTCTTCTTCTTTCTTCTTTATTTCTTCTTTCTTTCATTCTTACTTCTTCTTACTTCTTTCTTTCTTTCTACTTTCTTTCTTCTTTCTTTCTTCTTTCTTTCTTACTTATTTCATACTTCTTTCTTACTATATCTAACTTCGTTCTTACTTCTTTCTTTCTTTCTTCTTTCTTCTTTCTTACTTCTTTCTTACTTCTTTCTTATTTCTTCTTCTTTCTTCTTTCTTTCTTATTTCTTACTTCTTTCTAACTTCTTTCTTCTTTTATCTTTCTTTCTTCTTTCTTTCTTCTTTCATTCTTCTTTCTTTCGTCTTTCTTTCTTCTTTCTTTCTTCTTTCTTTCTTTCTTTCTTCTTTCTTTCTTCTTTATTTCTTTGTTCTTTCTTTCTTTCTTTCTTTCTTTCTTCTTTCTTTCTTCTTTCTTTCTTCTTTCTTTCTTACTTCTTTCTTTCTTCTTTCTTACTTCTTTCTTCTTTCTTTCTTACTTCTTTCTTACTTATTTCTTACTTCTTTCTTACTTCTTTCTTATTTCTTTCTTTCTTCTTCTTTCTTCTTTCTTACTTCTTTCTTTCTTCTTTCTTACTTCTTTATTACTTCTTCTTACTCTTTCTTACATCTTTCTTTCTGCTTTCTTACTTCTTTCTTTCTTACTTCTTTATTAGTTATTTCTTACTTATTTCTTACTTCTTTCTAACTTCTTTCTTACTTCTTTCTTACTTCTTTGTAACTTCTTTCTTACTTCTTTCTTTCTTCTTTCTTTCTTCTTTCTTTCTTCTCTCTTTCTTTCTTCTTTCTTCTTTCTTTCTTTTTTCTTTCTTACTTCTTTCTTTCTTTCTTACTTCTTTCTTCTTTCTTTCTTTCTTATTTCTTTCTTCTTTCTTTCTTACTTCTTTCTTACTTCTTTCTTACTTCTTTCTTTCTTAATACTTTCTTACTTCCTTCTTACTTCTTTCTTTCTTCTTTCTTACTTTTTTCTTCTTTTTCTTACTTCTTTCTTTCTTCTTACTTTCTTCTTTCTTTCTTTCTTCTTTCTTTTTTCCTACTTTCTTTCTTCTTTCTTTCTTCTTTCTTCTTTATTCTTTCTTTCTTACTTCCTTCTTACTTCTTTCTTTCTTCTTTCTTTCTTCTTTCTTTCTTCTTTCTTTCTTCTTTCTTTCTTCTTTCTTTCTTCTTTCTTTCTTCTTTCTTTCTTCTTTCTTTCTTTCTTCTTTCTTACTTCTTTCTTTCTTTCTTCTTTCTTTCTTCTTTCTTTCTTTCTTCTTTCTTTCTTTCTTCTTTCTTTCTTCTTTCTTTCTTCTCTCTTTCTTCTCTCTTTCTTTTTTCTTTCTTCTTTCTTTCTTCATTCTTTCTTCTCTCTTTCTTTCTTCTTTCTTTCTTCTTTCTTTCTTCTTTCTTTATTCTTTCTTTCTTATTTCTTACTTCTTTCTTACTTCTTTCTTCTTTCTTTCTTCTTTCTTTCTTCTTTCTTTCTTCTTTCTTTCTTCTTTATTTCTTTGTTCTTTCTCTCTTTCTTCTTTCTTCTTTCTTACTTCTTTCTTACTTCTTTCTTACTTCTTTCTTTATTTCTTTCTTTCTTTCTTTCTTCTTTCTTCTTTCTTTCTTCTTTTTTCTTACTTCTTTCTTACTTCTTTCTTAATTCTTTCTTACTTCTTTCTTAATTCTTTCTTTCTTTCTTCTTTCTTTCTTATTTATTTATTTTTTCTTCCTTCTTTCTTTCTTTCCTCTTTCTTTCTTCTTTCTTTCTTCTTTCTTTCTTCTTTCTTTCTTTCTTTCTTCTTTCTTTCTTTTTTTCTACTTTCTTTCTTCTTTCTTTCTTCTTTCTTCTTTATTCTTTCTTTCTTCTCTCTTCTTTCTTTCTCCATTCTTTGTTCTTTCTTTCTTTCTTTCTTCTTTCTTTCTTCTTTCTTCTTTCTTTCTTCTTTCTTTCTTCTCTCTTTCTTTCTTCTTTCTTTCTTCTTTCTTTCTTCTCTCTTTCTTTCTTCTTTCTTTCTTCTTTCTTTCTTCTTTCTTTATTCTTTCTTTCTTCTTTCTTACTTGTTTCTTACTTCTTTCTTCTTTCTTCTTTCTTTCTTCTTTCTTTCTTCTTTCTTTCTTACTTCTTTCTTACTTCTTTCTTACTTCTTTCTTACTTCTTTCTTACTTCTTTCCTACTTCTTTTTTCTTTCTTTCTTCTTTCTTCTTTCTTTCTTTCTTACTCCTTTCTTCTTTCTTTCTTTCTTCTTTCTTTCTTCTTTCTTTCTTCTTTCTTTCTTCTTCCTACTTCTTTTTTCTTTCTTTCTTCTTTCTTCTTTCTTTCTTTCTTACTCCTTTCTTCTTTCTTTCTTTCTTCTTTCTTTCTTCTTTCTTTCTTCTTTCTTTCTTCTTTTTTTCTTCTATCTTTCTTCTTTCTTTCTTCTTTCTTTCTTTCTTACTTCTTTCTTACTTCTTTTTTTCTTTCTTCTTTCTTTCTTCTTTCTTTCTTCTTTCTTTCTTACTTATTTCATACTTCTTTCTTACTTATTTCTAACTTCTTTCTTACTTCTTTCTTTCTCTCTTTCTTCTTTCTTCTTTCTTACTTCTTTCTTTCTTTCTTCTTTCTTTATTCTTTCTTTCTTATTTCTTACTTCTTTCTAACTTTTTTCTTTCTTTCTTCTTTCTTTCTTCTTTCTTTCTTTCTTACTTCTTTCTTCTTTCTTTCTTTCTTCTTTCTTTCTTCTTTCTTTCTTCTTTCTTTCTTCTTTTTTTCTTCTTTCTTTCTTTCTTCTGTCTTTCTTCTTTCTTAATTTCTTACTTCTTTCTTACTTCTTTTTTCTTTCTTCTTTCTTTCTTCTTTCTTTCTTCTTTCTTTCTTCTTTCTTTCTTACTTATTTCATACTTCTTTCTTACTTATTTCTAACTTCTTTCTTACTTCTTTCTTTCTCTCTTTCTTCTTTCTTCTTTCTTACTTCTTTCTTACTTCTTTCTTTCTTTCTTCTTTCTTTCTTCTTTCTTTCTTATTTCTTACTTCTTTCTAACTTCTTTCTTTCTTTCTTCTTTCTTTTTTCTTTCTTTCTTCTTTCTTTCTTCTTTCTTTCTTACTTCTTTCTTACTTCTTTCTTACTTCTTTCTTACTTCTTTCTTACTTCTTTATTACTTCTTTCTCACTTCTTTCTTACTTTTTCTTTCTTTCTTTCTTCTTTCTTTCTTCTTTCTTTCTTATTTCTTACTTCTTTCTTTCTTCTTTCTTTCTTCTTTCTTTCTTCTCTCTTTCTTTCTTCTTTCTTTCTTCTTTCTTCTTTCTTTCTTACTTCTTTCATACTTCTTTCTTACTTCTTTCTTACTACTTTCTAACTTCTTTCTTACTTCTTTCTTACTTCTTTCTTTCTTTCTTCTTTCTTTCTTCTTTCTTTCTTCTTTCTTTCTTCTTTCTTTCTTCCTTCTTTCTTCTTTCTTTCTTCTTTCTTTCTTTCTTCTTTCTTACTTCTTTCTTTCTTTCTTCTTTCTTTCTTCTTTCTTTCTTCCTTCTTTCTTCTTTCTTTCTTCTTTCTTTCTTCTTTCTTTCTTTCTTCTTTCTTACTTCTTTCTTTCTTTCTTCTTTCTTTCTTCTTTCTTTCTTTCTTACTTCTTTCTTCTTTATTTCTTTCTTCTTTCTTTCTTCTTTCTTTCTTCTTTCTTTCTTCTTTCTTTCATTCTTACTTCCTTCTTACTTCTTTCTTTCTTTCTACTTTCTTTCTTCTTTCTTTCTTCTTTCTTTCTTACTTATTTCATACTTCTTTCTTACTTATATCTAACTTCGTTCTTACTTCTTTCTTTCTTTCTTCTTTCTTCTTTCTTCTTTCTTACTTCTTTCTTACTTCTTTCTTTCTTTCTTCTTCTTTCTTCTTTCTTTCTTATTTCTTACTTCTTTCTAACTTCTTTCTTTCTTTTATCTTTCTTTCTTCTTTCTTTCTTCTTTCATTCTTCTTTCTTTCATCTTTCTTTCTTCTTTCTTTCTTCTCTCTTTCTTCTTTCTTTCTTCTTTCTTTCTTCTTTCTTTCTTTCTTTCTTCTTTCTTTCTTTTTTTCTACTTTCTTTCTTCTTTCTTTCTTCTTTCTTCTTTATTCTTTCTTTCTTCTCTCTTCTTTCTTTCTCCATTCTTTGTTCTTTCTTTCTTTCTTTCTTCTTTCTTTCTTCTTTCTTCTTTCTTTCTTCTTTCTTTCTTCTCTCTTTATTCTTTCTTTCTTCTTTCTTTCTTCTCTCTTTCTTTCTTCTTTCTTTCTTCTTTCTTTCTTCTTTCTTTATTCTTTCTTTCTTCTTTCTTACTTCTTTCTTACTTCTTTATTCTTTCTTTCTTACTTCTTTCTTACTTATTTCTTACTTCTTTCTTACTTCTTTCTTATTTCTTTCTTTCTTCTTTCTTTCTTCTTTCTTACTTCTTTCTTTCTTCTTTCTTACTTCTTTCTTACTTCTTTCTTACTTCTTTCTTTCTGCTTTCTTACTTCTTTCTTTCTTACTTCTTTATTAGTTATTTCTATTCTTACTTATTTCTTAATTCTTTCTAACTTCTTTCTTACTTCTTTCTTACTTCTTTCTAACTTCTTTCTTACTTCTTTCTAACTTCTTTCTTTCTTCTTTCTTGCTTCTTTCTTTCTTCTTTCTATCTTACTTCTTTCTTACTTCTTTCTTACTTCTTTCTTTCTTAATACTTTCTTACTTCTTTCTTACTTCTTTCTTTCTTCTTTCTTACTTTTTTCTTCTTTTTTCTTACTTCTTTCTTTCTTCTTACTTTCTTCTTTCTTCTTTCTTCTTTCTTTTTTCCTACTTTCTTTCTTCTTTCTTTCTTCTTTCTTCTTTATTCTTTCTTTCTTCTTTCTTCTTTCTTTCTTCGTTCTTTCTTTGTTCTTTCTTTCTTACTTTCTTCTTTCTTCTTCTTTCTTTCTTCTTTCTTTCTTTCTCTCTTTCTTCTCTCTTTCTTTTTTCTTTCTTCTTTCTTTCTTCATTCTTTCTTCTCTCTTTCTTTCTTCTTTCTTTCTTCTGTCTTTCTTCTTTCTTTCTTATTTCTTACTTCTTTCTTACTTCTTTCTTCTTTCTTTCTTCTTTCTTTCTTCTTTCTTTCTTCTTCTTTCTTACTTCTTTCTTACGTCTTTCTTACTACTTTCTAACTTCTTTCTTACTTCTTTCTTACTTCTTTCTTACTTCTTTCTTTCTTCTTTCTTTCTTCTTTCATTCTTCTTTCTTTCTTCTTTCTTTCTTCTTTCTTTCTTCTTTCTTTCTTACTTCTTTCTTACTTCTTTCTTTATTTCTTCTTTCTTTCTTCTTTCTTTCTTTCTTACTTATTTCTTCTTTCTTTCTTCTTTCTTTCTTCTTTCTTTCTTCTTTCTTTCTTCTTTCTTTCTTTCTTACTTCTTTCTTACTTCTTTTTTCTTTCTTCTTTCTTCTTCTTCTTTCTTCTTCTTTCTTTCTTTCTTCTTTCTTTCTTACTTATTTCATAATTCTTTCTTACTTATTTCTTTCTCTCTTTCTCTTTCTTCTTTCTTCTTTCTACTCTTTCTACTTCTTTCTTACTTCTTTCTTCTTCTTTCTTTCTTTCTTTCTTTCTTTCTTTCTTTCTTTCTTTCTTTCTTTCTTCTTTCTTCTTTCTTTCTTCTTTTTTCTTACTTCTTTCTTACTTCTTTCTTACTTCTTTCTTACTTCTTTCTTAATTCTTTCTTTCTTTCTTCTTTCTTTCTTCTTTATTTCTTTTTTCTTCCTTCTTTCTTTCTTTCTTCTTTCTTTCTTCTTTCTTTCTTCTTTCTTTCTTTCTTTCTTCTTTCTTTCTTTTTTTCTACTTTCTTTCTTCTTTCTTTCTTCTTCTTCTTTATTCTTTCTTTCTTCTCTCTTCTTTCTTTCTCCATTCTTTGTTCTTTCTTTCTTTCTTTCTTCTTTCTTTCTTCTTTCTTCTTTCTTTCTTCTTTCTTTCTTCTCTCTTTCTTTCTTCTTTCTTCTTTCTTTCTTCTCTCTTTCTTTCTTCTTTCTTTCTTCTTTCTTTCTTCTTTCTTTATTCTTTCTTTCTTCTTTCTTACTTCTTTCTTAGCTTCTTTCTTCTTTCTTCTTTCTTCTTCTTTCTTTCTTCTTTCTTTCTTACTTCTTTCTTACTTCTTTCTTACTTCTTTCTTACTTCTTTCTTACTTCTTTTTCTTTCTTTCTTCTTTCTTCTTCTTCTTCTTTCTTCTTTCTTCTTTCTTCTTCTTTCTTCTTCTTTCTTTCTTCTTTCTTCTTCTTTCTTTCTTCTTTCTTCTCTTTCTTTCTTCTTTTTTTTCTTCTTTCTTTCTTCTTTCTTTCTTCTTTCTTTCTTTCTTACTTCTTTCTTTACTTCTTTTTTTCTTTCTTCTTTCTTTCTTCTTTCTTTCTTCTTTCTTTCTTACTTATTTCATACTTCTTTCTTACTTATTTCTAACTTCTTTCTTACTTCTTTCTTTCTCTCTTTCTTCTTTCTTCTTTCTTACTTCTTTCTTTCTTTCTTCTTTCTTTATTCTTTCTTTCTTATTTCTTACTTCTTTCTAACTTCTTTCTTTCTTTCTTCTTTCTTTCTTTCTTACTTATTTCTTCTTTCTTTCTTCTTTCTTTCTTCTTTCTTTCTTCTTTCTTTCTTTCTTACTTCTTTCTTACTTCTTTTTTCTTCTTCTTTCTTTCTTCTTTCTTTCTTCTTTCTTTCTTTCTTCTTTCTTTCTTACTTATTTCATAATTCTTTCTTACTTATTTCTTTCTCTCTTTCTTCTTTCTTCTTTCTTCTTTCTTACTTCTTTCTTACTTCTTTCTTACTTCTTTCTTTCTTTCTTTCTTCTTTCTTTCTTTCTTTCTTTCTTCTTCTTTCTTCTTTCTTCTTCTTCTTTTTCTTACTTCTTTCTTACTTCTTTCTTACTTCTTTCTTAATTCTTTCTTATTCTTTCTTCTTTCTTCTTTCTTCTTCTTTCTTTCTTCTTTCTTTCTTTCTTTCTTCTTTCTTTCTTTTTTTCTACTTTCTTTCTTCTTTCTTTCTTCTTTCTTCTTTATTCTTTCTTTCTTCTCTCTCTTTCTTTCTCCATTCTTTGTTCTTTCTTTCTTTCTTTCTTCTTCCTTTCTTCTTTTCTTCTTTCTTCTTCTTTCTTTCTTCTCTCTTTCTTCTTTCTTTCTTCTTTCTTTCTTCTCTCTTTCTTTCTTCTTTCTTTCTTCTTTCTTTCTTCTTTCTTTATTCTTTCTTTCTTCTTTCTTACTTCTTTCTTACTTCTTTCTTAACTTCTTTCTTCTTTCTTCTTTCTTTCTTCTTTCTTCTTCTTTCTTTCTTACTTCTTTCTTACTTCTTTCTTACTTCTTTCTTACTTCTTTCTTACTTCTTTTTCTTTCTTTCTTCTTTCTTTCTTCTTTCTTTCTTCTTACTTCTTTCTTCTTTCTTTCTTTCTTCTTTCTTTCTTCTTTCTTTCTTCTTTCTTTCTTCTTTTTTTTCTTCTTTCTTTCTTCTTTCTTTCTTCTTTCTTTCTTTCTTACTTCTTTCTTACTTCTTTTTTTCTTCTTCTTTCTTTCTTCTTTCTTTCTTCTTTCTTTCTTACTTATTTCATACTTCTTTCTTACTTATTTCTAACTTCTTTCTTACTTCTTTCTTTCTCTCTTTCTTCTTTCTTCTTTCTTACTTCTTTCTTTCTTTCTTCTTTCTTTATTCTTTCTTTCTTATTTCTTACTTCTTTCTAACTTCTTTCTTTCTTTCTTCTTTTTTTCTTCTTTCTTTCTTCTTTCTTTCTTCTTTCTTTCTTACTTCTTTCTTACTTCTTTCTTACTTCTTTCTTACTTCTTTCTTACTTCTTTCTTACATCTTTTTTCTTTCTTTCTTCTTTCTTTCTTCTTTCTTTCTTTCTTCTTCTTTCTTTTTTCTTTTTCTTCTTTTTTTCTTTTCCTTTTTCTTTCCTTCTTCTTTTTTCCTTTCTAGTTTTTTGTTCTTATTTCTCTTTTTTCTTTTTCTTTTCGTTGCTTTTTTTATTTTCTTCTATGTTCCCCTTTTTTTTTTTTTTTCTTTTTTCTGTTTTTTCTTTCTTTCTTTTTCTTTTCTTCTTTCTTTTTTTGTCTCTCTGTTCTTTCTTTCTTTATTCTTCTTTGTTTTTTTGCTTTCTCTTTTCTTTTTCTTTCTTCCTTCTTTTCTTTGTTCTCTTTCTTTTCTTCTTCTTTTTTCTTTCTTTCTTTTCTTTCTCTTTCTTCTTTTCTTTCTTCTTCTTCTTCTTCTTCTTCTTTCTTTCTTCTTTTTCTTCTTTTTTTCTTCTTTCTTTCTTTCTTCTGTCTTTTTTCTTTCTTTCTTTCTTACTTCTTTCTTACTTCTTTTTTTCTTTCTTCTTTCTTTCTTCTTTTTTTCTTCTTTCTTTCTTCTTTCCTTCTTACTTCTTTCTTACTTCTTTCTTACTTCTTTCTTACTTCTTTATTACTTCTTTCTTACTTTTTCTTTCTTTCTTCTCTCTTTCTTCTCTCTTTCTCTCTCTTTCTTCTCTCTTTCTTCTTTCTTTCTTCTTTCTTTCTTCTTTCTTCTTCTTTCATTCTTACTTCTTTCTTACTTCTTTCTTACTTCTTTCTTACTTCTTTCTCACTTCTTTCTTACTTTTTCTTTCTTTCTTCTTTCTTTCTTCTTTCTTTCTTATTTCTTACTTCTTTCTTTCTTCTTTCTTTCTTCTCTCTTTCTTTCTTCTTTCTTTCTTCTTTCTTCTTTCTTTCTTACTTCTTTCATACTTCTTTCTTCCTTCTTTCTTACTACTTTCTAACTTTTTTCTTACTTCTTTCTTACTTCTTTCTTTCTTTCTTTTCTTTCTTTCTTCTTTCTTTCTTCTTTCTTTCTTCTTTCTTTCTTCTTCTTTCTTCCTTCTTTCTTATTTCTTTCTTCTTTCTTCTTCTTTCTTTCTTCTTTCTTACTTCTTTCTTTCTTTCTTCTTTCTTTCTTCTTTCTTCTTTCTTACTTTCTTTCTTCTTTCTTCTTCTTCTTTCTTCTTTCTTTCTTCTTTCTTTCTTCTTTCTTTCTTCTTTCTTTCATTCTTACTTCTTTCTTACTTCTTTCTTTCTTTCTACTTTCTTTCTTCTTTCTTTCTTCTTTCTTTCTTACTTATTTCATACTTCTTTCTTACTTATATCTAACTTCGTTCTTACTTCTTTCTTTCTTTCTTCTTTCTTCTTTCTTTCTTCTTTCTTACTTCTTTCTTTCTTTCTTCTTTCTTTCTTCTTTCTTTCTTATTTCTTAGTTCTTTCTAACTTCTTTCTTTCTTTCTTCTTTCTTTCTTCTTTCTTTCTTCTTTCATTCTTCTTTCTTTCGTCTTTCTTTCTTCTTTCTTTCTTCTTTCTTTCTTCTTTCTTTCTTCTTTATTTCTTTGTTCTTTCTTTCTTTCTTTCTTTCTTCTTTCTTTCTTCTTTCTTTCTTCTTTCTTTCTTCTTTCTTTCTTACTTCTTTCTTTCTTCTTTCTTACTTCTTTCTTCTTTCTTTCTTACTTCTTTCTTACTTATTTCTTACTTCTTTCTAACTTCTTTCTTCTTTATTTCTTTGTTCTTTCTTTCTTTCTTTCTTTCTTCTTTCTTTCTTCTTTCTTTCTTCTTTCTTCTTCTTTCTTCTTCTTCTTCTTACTTCTTTCTTTCTTCTTCTTACTTCTTTCTTCTTTCTCTTTCTTCTTCTTCTTTCTTACCTCTTTCTTACTTCTTTCTTACTTCTTTCTTACTTCTTTCTTACTTCTTTTTTCTTTCTTTCTTCTTTCTTTCTTCTTTCTTTCTTTCTTACTTCTTTCTTCTTTCTTTCTTTCTTCTTTCTTTCTTCTTTCTTTCTTCTTCTTTCTTCTTCTTTCTTCTTCTTTCTTCTTTCTTTCTTCTTTCTTTCTTCTTTCTTTCTTTCTTACTTCTTTCTTACTTCTTTTTTTCTTTCTTCTTTCTTCTTCTTCTTTCTTTCTTCTTTCTTTCTTCTTTCTTTCTTCTTTCTTTCTTACTTATTTCATACTTCTTTCTTACTTATTTCTAACTTCTTTCTTACTTCTTTCTTTCTCTCTTTCTTCTTTCTTCTTTCTTACTTCTTTCTTTCTTTCTTCTTTCTTTATTCTTTCTTTCTTATTTCTTACTTCTTTCTAACTTCTTTCTTTCTTTCTTCTTTTTTTCTTCTTTCTTTCTTCTTTCTTTCTTCTTTCTTTCTTACTTCTTTCTTACTTCTTTCTTACTTCTTTCTTACTTCTTTCTTACTTCTTTCTTACTTCTTTTTTCTTTCTTTCTTTCTTTCTTACTTCTTTCTTACTTCTTTTTTTTCTTTCTTCTTTCTTTCTTCTTTCTTTCTTCTTTCTTTCTTCTTTCTTTCTTACTTATTTCATACTTCTTTCTTACTTATTTCTAACTTCTTTCTTACTTCTTTCTTTCTCTCTTTCTTCTTATTCTTTCTTACTTCTTTCTTACTTCTTTCTTTCTTTCTTCTTTCTTTCTTCTTTCTTTCTTATTTCTTACTTCTTTCTAACTTCTTTCTTTCTTTCTTCTTTCTTTCTTCTTTCTTTCTTACTTCTTTCTTACTTCTTTCTTACTTCTTTCTTACTTCTTTCTTACTTCTTTCTTACTTCTTTATTACTTCTTTCTCACTTCTTTCTTACTTTTTCTTTCTTTCTTTCTTCTTTCTTTCTTCTCTCTTTCTTTCTTCTTTCTTTCTTCTTTCTTCTTTCTTTCTTACTTCTTTCATACTTCTTTCTTACTTCTCTCTTACTACTTTCTAACTTCTTTCTTACTTCTTTCTTACTTCTTTCTTTCTTTCTTCTTTCTTTCTTCTTTCTTTCTTCTTTCTTTCTTCCTTCTTTCTTATTTCTTTCTTCTTTCTTTCTTCTTTCTTTCTTTCTTCTTTCTTACTTCTTTCTTTCTTTCTTCTTTCTTTCTTCTTTCTTTCTTTCTTACTTCTTTCTTCTTTCTTCTTCTTTCTTCTTTCTTTCTTTCTTCTTTCTTTCTTCTTTCTTTCTTCTTTCTTTCTTCTTCTTTCTTACTTCTTTCTTACTTCTTTCTACTTCTTCTTACTTCTTTCTTTCTTTCTTCTTTCTTTCTTCTTTCTTTCTTATTTCTTACTTCTTTCTAACTTCTTTCTTTCTTTCTTCTTTCTTTCTTCTTTCTTTCTTCTTTCATTCTTCTTTCTTTCGTCTTTCTTTCTTCTTTCTTTCTTCTTTCTTTCTTCTTCTTTCTTCTTTCTTTCTTCTTTATTTCTTTGTTCTTTCTTTCTTTCTTTCTTTCTTCTTCCTTTCTTCTTTCTTTCTTACTTCTTTCTTTCTTCTTTCTTACTTCTTTCTTCTTTCTTTCTTACTTCTTTCTTACTTATTTCTTACTTCTTTCTTCTTTCTTACTTCTTTCTTTCTTCTTTCTTTCTTCTTTCTTACTTCTTTCTTTCTTCTTTCTTACTTCTTTATTACTTCTTTCTTACTTCTTTCTTACTTCTTTCTTTCTGCTTTCTTACTTCTTTCTTTCTTACTTCTTTATTAGTTATTTCTTACTTATTTCTTACTTCTTTCTAACTTCTTTCTTACTTCTTTCTTACTTCTTTCTAACTTCTTTATTACTTCTTTCTAACTTCTTTCTTTCTTCTTTCTTTCTTCTTTCTTTCTTACTTCTTTCTTACTTCTTTCTTACTTCTTTCTTTCTAATACTTTCTACTTCTTTCTTACTTCTTTCTTTCTTCTTTCTTACTTCTTTCTTCTTTTTTCTTACTTCTTTCTTTCTTCTTACTTTCTTCTTTCTTTCTTTCTTCTTTCTTTTTTTCTACTTTCTTTCTTCTTTCTTTCTTCTTTATTCTTTATTTTTTCTTTCTTCTTTCTTTCTTCGTTCTTTCTTTGTTCTTTCTTTCTTACATTCTTCTTTCTTTCTTCTTTCTTCTTTCTTTCTTCTTTCTCTCTTCTCTCTTTCTTCTCTCTTTCTTCTTTCTTTCTTCTTTCTTTCTTCATTCTTTCTTCTCTCTTTCTTTCTTCTTTCTTTCTCTTTCTTTATTCTTTCTTTCTTATTTCTTACTTCTTTCTTACTTCTTTCTTCTTTCTTTCTTCTTTCTTTCTTCTTTCTTTCTTCTTTCTTTCTTTCTTACTTCTTTCTTACTTCTTTCTTTATTTCTTCTTTCTTTCTTCTTTCTTTCTTTCTTACTTCTTTCTTCTTTCTTTCTTCTTTCTTTCTTCTTTCTTACTTCTTTCTTTCTTCTTTCTTCTTCTTTCTTTCTTCTTTCTTTCTTCTTTCTTTCTTCTTCTTTCTTTCTTTCTTACTTCTTTCTTACTTCTTTTTTTCTTTCTTCTTCTTTCTTTCTTTCTTCTTCTTTCTTACTTATTTCATAATTCTTTCTTACTTATTTCTAACTTCTTTCTTACTTCTTTCTTTCTCTCTTTCTTCTTTCTTCTTTCTTTCTTTCTTTCTTCTTTCTTCTTTCTTTCTTCTTTCTTTCTTCTTTCTTTCTTCTTTCTTTCTTTCTTACTTCTTTCTTACTTCTTTTTTTCTTTCTTCTTTCTTTCTTTCTTCTTTCTTTCTTACTTATTTCATAATTCTTTCTTACTTATTTCTAACTTCTTTCTTACTTCTTTCTTTCTCTCTTTCTTCTTTCTTCTTTCTTACTTCTTTCTTACTTCTTTCTTACTTCTTTCTTTCTTTCTTTCTTTCTTTCTTCTTCTTCTTCTTTCTTCTTTTCTTACTCTTCTTTCTTACTTCTTTCTTCTTTCTTTCTTCTTTCTTCTTTCTTTCTTCTTTCTTTCTTCTTTATTTCTTTTTTCTTCCTTCTTTCTTTCTTTCTTCTTTCTTCTTCTTTCTTTCTTCTTTCTTTCTTTCTTTCTTCTTTCTTTCTTTTTTTCTACTTTCTTTCTTCTTTCTTTCTTCTTTCTTCTTTATTCTTTCTTTCTTCTCTCTTCTTTCTTTCTCCATTCTTTGTTCTTTCTTTCTTTCTTTCTTCTTTCTTTCTTCTTTCTTCTTTCTTTCTTCTTTCTTTCTTCTCTCTTTCTTCTTCTTCTTTCTTCTTCTTCTTCTCTCTTCTTCTCTTCTTTCTTTCTTCTTTCTTTCTTCTTTCTTTCTTCTTTCTTTATTCTTTCTTTCTTCTTTCTTACTTCTTTCTTACTTCTTTCTATCTTTCTTCTTTCTTTCTTCTTTCTTTCTTCTTTCTTTCTTACTTCTTTCTTACTTCTTTCTTACTACTTTCTAACTTCTTTCTTACTTCTTTCTTACTTCTTTCTAACTTCTTTCTTACTTCTTTCTAACTTCTTTCTTTCTTCTTTCTTTCTTCTTTCTTTCTTCTTTCTTTCTTACTTCTTTCTTACTTCTTTCTTACTTCTTTCTTTCTTAATACTTTCTTACTTCTTTCTTACTTCTTTCTTTCTTCTCTCTTACTTCTTTCTTCTTTTTTCTTACTTCTTTCTTTCTTCTTACTTTCTTCTTTCTTTCTTTCTTCTTTCTTTTTTTCTACTTTCCTCTTTCTTTCTTCTTTCTTCTTTATTCTTTCTTTCTTCTTTCTTCTTTCTTTCTTCGTTCTTTCTTTGTTCTTTCTTTCTTACTTTCTTCTTTCTTTCTTCTTTCTTCTTTCTTTCTTCTTTCTCTCTTCTCTCTTTCTTCTCTCTTTCTTCTTTCTTTCTTCTTTCTTTCTTCATTCTTTCTTCTCTCTTTCTTTCTTCTTTCTTTATTCTTTCTTTCTTATTTCTTACTTCTTTCTTACTTCTTTCTTCTTTCTTTCTTCTTTCTTTCTTCTTCTTTCTTTCTTCTTTCTTTCTTTCTTACTTCTTTCTTACTTCTTTCTTTATTTCTTCTTTCTTTCTTCTTTCTTTCTTTCTTACTTCTTTCTTCTTTCTTTCTTCTTCTTTCTTTCTTCTTTCTTTCTTCTTTCTTTCTTCTTTCTTTCTTTCTTACTTCTTTCTTACTTCTTTTTTTCTTTCTTCTTTCTTTCTTCTTTCTTTCTTCTTTCTTTCTTTCTTCTTTCTTTCTTACTTATTTCATAATTCTTTCTTACTTATTTCTAATTTCTTTCTTACTTCTTTCTTTCTCTCTTTCTTCGTTCTTCTTTCTTACTTCTTTCTTACTTCTTTCTTACTTCTTTCTTTCTTTCTTTCTTTCTTTCTTTCTTCTTTCTTCTTTCTTTCTTCTTTTTCTTACTTCTTTCTTACTTCTTTCTTACTTCTTTCTTACTTCTTTCTTAATTCTTTCTTTCTTTCTTCTTTCTTTCTTCTTTCTTTCTTTCTTTCTTCTTTCTTTCTTTTTTTCTACTTTCTTTCTTCTTTCTTTCTTCTTTCTTCTTTATTCTTTCTTTCTTCTCTCTTCTTTCTTTCTCCATTCTTCGTTCTTTCTTTCTTTCTTTCTTCTTTCTTCTTCTTCTTTCTTTCTTTCTTCTCTTCTTTCTTCTCTCTTCTTTCTTCTTTCTTTCTTCTTTTCTTCTTCTCTCTTTCTTTCTTCTTTCTTTCTTCTTTCTTTCTTCTTTCTTTATTCTTTCTTTCTTCTTTCTTACTTCTTTCTTACTTCTTTCTTCTTTCTTCTTTCTTTCTTCTTTCTTTCTTCTTTCTTTCTTACTTCTTTCTTACTTCTTTCTTACTTCTTTCTTGCTACTTTCTAACTTCTTTCTTACTTCTTTCTTACTTCTTTCTTACTTCTTTCTTACTTCTTTCTTACTTCTTTCTAACTTTTTTCTTTCTTCTTTCTTCGTTCTTTCTTTCTTCTTTCTTTCTTACTTCTTTCTTAATTCTTTCTTACTTTTTTCTTACTTCTTTCTTTCTTACTTCTTTCTTACTTCTTTCTTACTTCTTTCTTCTTTCTTTCTTCTTTCTTCTTCTTCTTTCTTCTTTCTTTCTTCTCTCTTTCTTCTCTCTTTCTTCTTTCTTTCTTCTTTCTTTCTTCATTCTTTCTTCTCTCTTTCTTTCTTCTTTCTTTCTTCTTTCTTTCTTCTTTCTTTATTCTTTCTTTCTTATTTCTTACTTCTTTCTTCTTTCTTCTTTCTTTCTTCTTCTTCTTTCTTTCTTCTTTCTTTCTTACTTCTTTCTTACTTCTTTCTTACTTCTTTCTTACTACTTTCTAACTTCTTTCTTACTTCTTTCTTACTTCTTTCTTACTTCTTTCTTTCTTTCTTCTTTCTTTCTTCTTTCATTCTTCTTTCTTTCTTCTTTCTTTCTTCTTTCTTTCTTCTTTCTTTCTTTCTTATTTCTTTCTTACTTCTTTCTTTCTTTCTTCTTCCTTTCTTCTTTCTTTCTTTCTTACTTCTTTCTTACTTCTTTCTTAATTCTTTCTTTCTTTCTTCTTTCTTTCTTCTTTATTTCTTTTTTCTTCCTTCTTTCTTTCTTTCTTCTTTCTTTCTTCTTTCTTTCTTCTTTCTTTCTTCTTTCTTTCTTTCTTTCTTCTTTCTTTCTTTTTTCTACTTTCTTTCTTCTTTCTTTCTTCTTTCTTCTTTATTCTTTCTTCTTCTTTCTTTCTTCTTTCTTTCTTCTTTCTTCTTTCTTTCTTCTTTCTTTCTTCTCTCTTCTCTCTTTCTTCTTTCTTTCTTCTTTCTTTCTTCTTTCTTTATTCTTTCTTTCTTCTTTCTTACTTTTTTCTTACTTCTTTCTTCTTTCTTCTTTCTTTCTTCTTTCTTTCTTCTTTCTTTCTTACTTCTTTCTTTCTTCTTTCTTACTTCTTTCTTACTACTTTCTAACTTCTTTCTTACTTATTTCTTACTTCTTTCTTACTTCTTTCTTACTTCTTTCTAACTTCTTTCTTTCTTCTTTCTTTCTTCTTTCTTTCTTCTTTCTTTCTTACTTATTTCTTACTTCTTTCTTACTTTTTTCTTACTTCTTTCTTTCTTACTTCTTTCTTACTTCTTACTTACTTCTTTTTTACTTCTTTCTTCTTTCTTTCTTATTTCTTTCTTCTTTCTCTCTTATTTCTTACTTCTTTCTTACTTCTTTCTTACTTCTTTCGTACTTCTTTCTTTACTTCTTTCTTCCTTCTTTCTTAATTCTTTCTTCCTTCTTTCTTCTTTCTTTCTTACTTCTTTCTTACTTCTTTCTTACTTCTTTCTTTCTTCTTTCTTACTTCTTTCTTTCTTCTTTCTTACTTCTTTCTTTCTTCTTTCTTACTTCATTCTTACTTCTTTCTTACTTCTTTCTTACTTCTAACTTCTTTTTTCTTCTTTCTTTCTTCTTTTTTTCTTCTTTCTTTCTTACTTCTTTCTTACTTCTTTCTTACTTCTTTCTTACTTCTTTCTTAATACTTTCTTACTTATTTCTAACTTCTTTCTTACTTCTTTCTAACTTCATTCTTACTTCTTTCTTACTTCTTTCTAACTTCTTTCTTTCTTCTTTCTTTCTTCTTTCTTTCTTCTTTCTTTCGTACTTCTTTCTTACTTCTTTCTTACTTCTTTCTTTCTTACTTCTTTATTACTTCTTTCTTACTTATTTCTTTCTTCCTTCTTTCTTCTTTCTTTCTTCTTTCTTTCTTACTTCTTTCTTACTTCTTTCTTACTACTTTCTTACTTCTTTCTTTCTTACTTCTTTCTTACTTCTTTCATACTTCTTTCTTTCTTCTTTCTTTCTTCTTTCTTTCTTCTTTC
>NW_027043096.1:300000-408456 GCF_036013475.1 Columba livia
AAGGGCAAAGAAAGGCAAGGCAAGGTAAGTCAAAAGGACAAACCATGGCAAGGCCAGGAAAAAGGCCAAAGCAAGGAAAGGCAAGGCAAAAGGGGAAAGCAAGGCAAGGGAAAATGGCAAAGCAAGGCAAGGCAAGGCAAGACAAAAGGGCAAAGCAAGGCAAGGAAAAAGAGCAAAGCATGGCAAGACAAGGCAAGGCAAAAGGTCAAAAGAAAGGCAAGGCAAATCAGGGCAAAAGGAGAAAGGAAGGCAAGGCAAGACAAGGCAAAGAGGCAAAGCAAGGCAAGGTAAGGCAAGGCAAAAGGGGAAAGCAAAGCAAGGCAAGGCGAAAGGATAAGGAAGACACGTCAAGGCAAGGCAAAGATGAAAGTAAGGCAATCCAAGGAAATTGAAAACGGCAAAACAAGGAAAGGCAAGGCAAAAGGGCAAAGCAAAGCAAGTCAAAAGGGCAAAGCATGACAAGGCAAGGCAAGGCAAAAGGGTAAAGCATGTCAAGGCAAGGTAAGGCAAAAGGGCAATGCAAGGAAAAGCAAAATGGCAAAGCAAGACAAGGCAAAAGGGAAAGCATAACAAGGCAAAGCAAGGCAGAAGGCCAAAGCAAGGCAAGGCAAAAGGGCAAAGCAAGGAAAGTCAAAAGGGCAAAGCATGACAAGGCAAGGCAAGGAAAAAGGGTATAGCAAGTCAAGGCAAGGTAAGGCAAAAGGGCAATTCAAGGAAAGGCAAAATGGCAAAGCAAGGCAAGGCAAAAGGACAAAGCAAAGCAAGTCAAAAGGGCAAAGCATGACAAGGCAAGGCAAGGAAAAATGGTATAGCAAGTCAAGGCAAGGTAAGGCAAAAGGGCAATTCAAGGAAAGGCAAAATGGCAAAGCAAGGCAAGGCAAAAGGGGAAAGCAAAGCAAGTGAAAATGTCAAAGCATTACAAGGCAAGGCAAGGAAAAAGGGTATAGCAAGTCAAGGCAAAGTAAGGCAAAAGGGCAATTCAAGGAAAGGCAAAATGGCAAAGCAAGGCAAGGCAAAAGTGCAAAGCATAACAAGGCATAGCAAGGCAAAAGGGCAAAGCAAGGAAAGGCAAAAGGGCAAAGCAAGGCAAGTCAAAAGGGCAAAGCATGACAAGGCAAGGCAAGGAAAAAGGGTATAGCATGAAAAGGCAAGGTAAGGCAAAAGGGCAATTCAAGGAAAGGCAAAATGGCAAAGCAAGGCAAGGCAAAAGGGCAAAGCAAGGCCAGGCAAAAGTGCAAAGAAAGGCAAGGCAAGGTAAGTCAAAAGGACAAACCATGGCAAGGCCAGGAAAAAGGCCAAAGCAAGGAAAGGCAAGGCAAAAGGGGAAAGCAAGGCAAGGGAAAATGGCAAAGCAAGGCAAGGCAAGGCAAGACAAAAGGGCAAAGCAAGGCAAGGAAAAAGAGCAAAGCATGGCAAGACAAGGCAAGGCAAAAGGTCAAAAGAAAGGCAAGGCAAATCAGGGCAAAAGGAGAAAGGAAGGCAAGGCAAGACAAGGCAAAGAGGCAAAGCAAGGCAAGGTAAGGCAAGGCAAAAGGGGAAAGCAAAGCAAGGCAAGGCGAAAGGATAAGGAAGACACGTCAAGGCAAGGCAAAGATGAAAGTAAGGCAATCCAAGGAAATTGAAAACGGCAAAACAAGGAAAGGCAAGGCAAAAGGGCAAAGCAAAGCAAGTCAAAAGGGCAAAGCATGACAAGGCAAGGCAAGGCAAAAGGGTAAAGCATGTCAAGGCAAGGTAAGGCAAAAGGGCAATGCAAGGAAAAGCAAAATGGCAAAGCAAGACAAGGCAAAAGGGAAAGCATAACAAGGCAAAGCAAGGCAGAAGGCCAAAGCAAGGCAAGGCAAAAGGGCAAAGCAAGGAAAGTCAAAAGGGCAAAGCATGACAAGGCAAGGCAAGGAAAAAGGGTATAGCAAGTCAAGGCAAGGTAAG
Source organism: Columba livia (assembly GCF_036013475.1). Classification (NCBI taxonomy): domain Eukaryota; kingdom Metazoa; phylum Chordata; class Aves; order Columbiformes; family Columbidae; genus Columba; species Columba livia. Next base: position 301,927 of record NW_027043096.1, read on the forward strand.
GCAAAAGGGCAATTCAAGGAAAGGCAAAATGGCAAAGCAAGGCAAGGCAAAAGGACAAAGCAAAGCAAGTCAAAAGGGCAAAGCATGACAAGGCAAGGCAAGGAAAAATGGTATAGCAAGTCAAGGCAAGGTAAGGCAAAAGGGCAATTCAAGGAAAGGCAAAATGGCAAAGCAAGGCAAGGCAAAAGGGGAAAGCAAAGCAAGTGAAAATGTCAAAGCATTACAAGGCAAGGCAAGGAAAAAGGGTATAGCAAGTCAAGGCAAAGTAAGGCAAAAGGGCAATTCAAGGAAAGGCAAAATGGCAAAGCAAGGCAAGGCAAAAGTGCAAAGCATAACAAGGCATAGCAAGGCAAAAGGGCAAAGCAAGGAAAGGCAAAAGGGCAAAGCAAGGCAAGTCAAAAGGGCAAAGCATGACAAGGCAAGGCAAGGAAAAAGGGTATAGCATGAAAAGGCAAGGTAAGGCAAAAGGGCAATTCAAGGAAAGGCAAAATGGCAAAGCAAGGCAAGGCAAAAGGGCAAAGCAAGGCCAGGCAAAAGTGCAAAGAAAGGCAAGGCAAGGTAAGTCAAAAGGACAAACCATGGCAAGGCCAGGAAAAAGGCCAAAGCAAGGAAAGGCAAGGCAAAAGGGGAAAGCAAGGCAAGGGAAAATGGCAAAGCAAGGCAAGGCAAGGAAAGACAAAAGGGCAAAGCAAGGCAAGGAAAAAGAGCAAAGCATGGCAAGGCAAGGCAAAAGGTCAAAAGAAAGGCAAGGCAAATCAGGGCAAAAGGAGAAAGGAAGGCAAGGCAAGACAAGGCAAAGAGACAAAGCAAGGCAAGGCAAAAGGGCATAGCAAGGCAAGGTAAGGCAAAGGGGCAAAGCAAGGCATGGAAAGGCAAGGCAAGAGAAGGCAAAAGGGTAAAGCAAGGCAAGGAAAGGCAAGGCAAAAGGAGAAAGCAAAGAAAGGCAAGGCAGAAGGATAAGGAAGACACGTCAAGGCAAGGCAAAGATGAAAGCAAGGCAATGCAAGGCAATTCAAAACGGCAAAACAAGGAAAGGCAAGGCAAAAGGGCAAAGCAAAGCAAGTCAAAAGGGCAAAGCATGACAAGGCAAGGCAAGGCAAAAGGGCAAAGCATGACAAGGCAAGGCAAGGCAAAAGGGCAACGCAAGGAAAGGCAAAATGGCAAAGCAAGACAAGGCAAAAGGGCAAAGCATAACAAGGCAAAGCAAGGCAAAAGGGCAAAGCAAGGCAAGTCAAAAGGGCAAAGCATGACAAGGCAAGGCAAGGAAAAAGGGTATAGCAAGTCAAGGCAAGGTAAGGCAAAAGGGCAATTCAAGGAAAGGCAAAATGGCAAAGCAAGGCAAGGCAAAAGGGCAAAGCAAAGCAAGTCAAAATGGCAAAGTATGACAAGGCAAGGCAAGGAAACAAGGCTATAGCAAGTCAAGGCAAGGTAAGGCAAAAGGGCAATTCAAGGAAAGGTAAAATGGCAAAGCAAGGCAAGGCAAAAGGGCAAAGCATAACAAGGCAAAGCAAGGCAAAAGGGCAAAGCAAGGCAAGGCAAAAGGGCAAAGCATGGCAAGGCAAGGAAAAAGGGCAACTCAATGCAAGACCGGGCAAAACGGCAAAGAAAGGCAAGGCAAGGTAAGTCAAAAGGACAAACCATGGCAAGGCCAGGAAAAAGGCCAAAGCAAGGAAAGGCAAGGCAAAAGGGGAAAGCAAGGCAAGGGAAAATGGCAAAGCAAGGCAAGGTAAGGCAAGACAAAAGGGCAAAGCAAGGCAAGGAAAAAGAGCAAAGCATGGCAAGGCAAGGCAAGGCAAAAGGTCAAAAGAAAGGCAAGGCAAATCAGGGCAAAAGGAGAAAGGAAGGCAAGGCAAGTCAAGGCAAAGAGTCAAAGCAATGCAAGGCAAAGGGTCAAAGGAAGGCATGGAAAGGCAAGGCAAAGGAAGGCAAAAGGGTAAAGCAAGGCAAGGAAAGGCAAGGCAAAAGGGGAAAGCAAAGCAAGGCAAGGCAAAATGATAAGGAAGACACGTCAAGGCAAGGCAAAGATGAAAGTAAGGCAATGCAAGGCAATTCAAAACGGCAAAACAAGGAAAGGCAAGGCAAAAGGGCAAAGCAAAGCAAGTCAAAAGGGCAAAGCATGACAAGGCAAGGTAAGGCAAAAGGGCAATGCAAGGAAAAGCAAAATGGTAAAGCAAGGCAAGGCAAAAGGGCAAAGCATAAGAAGGCAAAGCAAGGCAAAAGGGCAAAGAAAGGCAAGTCAAAAGGGCAAAGCATGAAAAGGCAAGGCAAGGAAAAAGGGTATAGCAAGTCAAGGCAAGGTAAGGCAAAAAGGCAATTCAAGGAAAGACAAAATGGCAAAGCAAGGCAAGGCAAAAGGGCAAAGCATGGCAAGGCAAGGAAAAAGGGCAACTCAATGCAAGGCCAGGCAAAAGGGCAAAGAAAGGCAAGGCAAGGTAAGTCAAAATTACAAACCATGGCAAGGCCAGGAAAAAGGCCAAAGCAAGGAAAGGCAAGGCAAAAGGGGAAAGCAAGGCAAGGGAAAATGGCAAAGCAAGGCAAAGCAAGGCAAGACAAAAGGGCAAAGCAAGGCAAGGAAAAAGAGCAAAGCATGGCAAGACAAGGCAAGGCAAAAGGTCAAAAGAAAGGCAAGGCAAATCAGGGCAAAAGGAGAAAGGAAGGCAAGGCAAGACAAGGCAAAGAGGCAAAGCAAGGCAAGGTAAGGCAAGGCAAAAGAGGAAAGCAAAGCAAGGCAAGGCGAAAGGAAGGAAGACAAGCATGACAAGGCAAGGCAAGGAAAAAGGGTATAGCAAGTCAAGGCAAGGTAAGGCAAAAGGGCAATTCAAGGAAAGGCAAAATGGCAAAGCAAGGCAAGGCAAAAGGGCAAAGCAAAGCAAGTCAAAATGGCAAAGTATGACAAGGCAAGGCAAGGAAAAAGGGTATAGCAAGTCAAGGCAAAGTAAGGCAAAAGGGCAATTCAAGGAAAGGCAAAATGGCAAAGCAAGGCAAGGCAAAAGGGCAAAGCAAGGCAAAGCAAGGCAAGACAAAAGGGCAAAGCAAGGCAAGGAAAAAGAGCAAAGCATGGCAAGACAAGGCAAGGCAAAAGGTCAAAAGAAAGGCAAGGCAAATCAGGGCAAAAGGAGAAAGGAAGGCAAGGCAAGACAAGGCAAAGAGGAAAAGCAAGGCAAGGTAAGGCAAGGCAAAAGGGCAAAGCAAAGCAAGTCAAAAGGGCAAAGCATGACAAGGCAAGGCAATGCAAAAGGGCAAAGCATGAAAAGGCAAGGCAAGGCAAAAGGGTAAAGCATGTCAAGGCAAGGTAAGGCAAAACGGCAATGGAAGGAAAAGCAAAATGGCAAAGCAAGACAAGGCAAAAGGGAAAGCATAACAAGGCAAAGCAAGGCAAAAGGGCAAAGCAAGACAAGGCAAAAGGGCAAAGCAAGGAAAGTCAAAAGGGCAAAGCATGACAAGGCAAGGCAAGGAAAAAGGGTATAGCAAGTCAAGGCAAGGTAAGGCAAAAGGGCAATTCAAGGAAAGGCAAAATGGCAAAGCAAGGCAAGGCAAAAGGGCAAAGCAAAGCAAGTCAAAATGGCAAAGTATGACAAGGCAAGGCAAGGAAAAAGGGTATAGCAAGTCAAGGCAAAGTAAGGCAAAAGGGCAATTCAAGGAAAGGCAAAATGGCAAAGCAAGGCAAGGCAAAAGGGCAAAGCATAACAAGGCAAAGCAAGGCAAAAGGGCAAAGCAAGGCAAGGCAAAAGGGCAAAGCAAGGCAAGTCAAAAGGGCAAAGCATGACAAGGCAAGGCAAGGAAAAAGGGTATAGCAAGTCAAGGCAAGGTAAGGCAAAAGGGCAATTCAAGGAAAGGCAAAATGGCAAAGCAAGGCAAGGCAAAAGGGCAAAGCAAGGCCAGGCAAAAGTGCAAAGAAAGGCAAGGCAAGGTAAGTCAAAAGGACAAACCATGGCAAGGCCAGGAAAAAGGCCAAAGCAAGGAAAGGCAAGGCAAAAGGGGAAAGCAAGGCAAGGGAAAATGGCAAAGCAAGGCAAGGCAAGGCAAGACAAAAGGGCAAAGCAAGGCAAGGAAAAAGAGCAAAGCATGGCAAGGCAAGGCAAAAGGTCAAAAGAAAGGCAAGGCAAATCAGGGCAAAAGGAGAAAGGAAGGCAAGGCAAGACAAGGCAAAGAGACAAAGCAAGGCAAGGCAAAAGGGCATAGCAAGGCAAGGTAAGGCAAAGGGGCAAAGCAAGGCATGGAAAGGCAAAGGCAAGGGAAGGCAAAAGGGTAAAGCAAGGCAAGGAAAGGCAAGGGAAAAGGAGAAAGCAAAGCAAGGCAAGGCAAAAGGATAAGGAAGACACGTCAAGGCAAGGCAAAGATGAAAGCAAGGCAATGCAAGGCAATTCAAAACGGCAAAACAAGGAAAGGCAAGGCAAAAGGGCAAAGCAAAGCAAGTCAAAAGGGCAAAGCATGACAAGGCAAGGCAAGGCAAAAGGGCAAAGCATGACAAGGCAAGGTAAGGCAAAAGGGCAATTCAAGGAAAGGCAAAATGGCAAAGCAAGGCAAGGCAAAAGGGCAAAGCATAACATGGCAAAGCAAGGCAAAAGGGCAAAGCAAGGCAAGGCAAAATGGCAAAGCATGGCAAGGCAAGGAAAAAGGGCAACTCAATGCAAGGCCGGGCAAAAGTGCAAAGAAAGGCAAGGCAAGGTAAGTCAAAAGGACAAACCATGGCAAGGCCAGGAAAAAGGCCAAAGCAAGGAAAGGCAAGGCAAAAGGGGAAAGCAAGGCAAGGGAAAATGGCAAAGCAAGGCAAGGTAAGGCAAGACAAAAAGGCAAAGCAAGGCAAGGAAAAAGAGCAAAGCATGGCAAGGCAAGGCAAGGCAAAAGGTCAAAAGAAAGGCAAGGCAAATCAGGGCAAAAGGAGAAAGGAAGGCAAGGCAAGTCAAGGCAAAGAGTCAAAGCAAGGCAAGGCAAAGGGTCAAAGGAAGGCATGGAAAGGCAAGGCAAAGGAAGGCAAAAGGGTAAAGCAAGGCAAGGAAAGGCAAGGCAAAAGGGGAAAGCAAAGCAAGGCAAGGCAAAATGATAAGGAAGACACGTCAAGGCAAGGCAAAGATGAAAGTAAGGCAATGCAAGGCAATTCAAAACGGCAAAACAAGGAAAGGCAAGGCAAAAGGGCAAAGCAAAGCAAGTCAAAAGGGCAAAGCATGACAAGGCAAGGTAAGGCAAAAGGGCAATGCAAGGAAAGGCAAAATGGCAAAGCAAGACAAGTCAAAAGGGCAAAGCATAACAAGGCAAAGCAAGGCAAAAGGGCAAAGCAAGGCAAGTCAAAAGGGCAAAGCATGACAAGGCAAGGCAAGGAAAAAGGGTATAGCAAGTCAAGGCAAGGTAAGGCAAAAGGTCAAAAGAAAGGCAAGGCAAATCAGGGCAAAAGGAGAAAGGAAGGCAAGGCAAGACAAGGCAAAGAGGCAAAGCAAGGCAAGGTAAGGCAAAAGGGCAATGCAAGGAAAAGCAAAATGGCAAAGCAAGACAAGGCAAAAGGGAAAGCATAACAAGGCAAAGCAAGGCAAAAGGGCAAAGCAAGACAAGGCAAAAGGGCAAAGCAAGGAAAGTCAAAAGGGCAAAGCATGACAAGGCAAGGCAAGGATCAAGGGTATAGCAAGTCAAGGCAAGGTAAGGCAAAAGGGCAATTCAAGGAAAGGCAAAATGGCAAAGCAAGGCAAGGCAAAAGGACAAAGCAAAGCAAGTCAAAAGGGCAGAGCATGACAAGGCAAGGCAAGGAAAAAGGGTATAGCAAGTCAAGGCAAGGTAAGGCAAAAGGGCAATTCAAGGAAAGGCAAAATGGCAAAGCAAGGCAAGGCAAAAGGGCAAAGCATAACAAGGCAAAGCAAGGCAAAAGGGCAAAGCAAGGCAAGGCAAAAGGACAAAGCAAAGCAAGTCAAAAGGGCAAAGCATGACAAGGCAAGGCAAGGAAAAAGGGTATAGCAAGTCAAGGCAAGGTAAGGCAAAAGGGCAATTCAAGGAAAGGCAAAATGGCAAAGCAAGGCAAGGCAAAAGGGCAAAGCATAACAAGGCAAAGCAAGGCAAAAGGGCAAAGCAAGGCAAGGCAAAAGGGCAAAGCAAGGCAAGTCAAAAGGGCAAAGCATGACAAGACAAGGCAAGGAAAAAGGGTATAGCAAGTCAAGGCAAGGTAAGGCAAAAGGGCAATTCAAGGAAAGGCAAAATGGCAAAGCAAGGCAAGGCAAAAGGGCAAAGCAAGGCCAGGCAAAAGTGCAAAGAAAGGCAAGGCAAGGTAAGTCAAAAGGACAAACCATGGCAAGGCCAGGGAAAGGCCAAAGCAAGGAAGGGCAAGGCAAAAGGGGAAAGCAAGGCAAGGGAAAATGGCAAAGCAAGGCAAGGCAAGGAAAGACAAAAGGGCAAAGCAAGGCAAGGAAAAAGAGCAAAGCATGGCAAGGCAAGGCAAAAGGTCAAAAGAAAGGCAAGGCAAATCAGGGCAAAAGGAGAAAGGAAGGCAAGGCAAGTCAAGGCAAAGAGTCAAAGCAAGGCAAGGCAAAGGGTCAAAGGAAGGCATGGAAAGGCAAGGCAAAGGAAGGCAAAAGGGTAAAGCAAGGCAAGGAAAGGCAAGGCAAAAGGGGAAAGCAAAGCAAGGCAAGGCAAAATGATAAGGAAGACACGTCAAGGCAAGGCAAAGATGAAAGTAAGGCAATGCAAGGCAATTCAAAACGGCAAAACAAGGAAAGGCAAGGCAAAAGGGCAAAGCAAAGCAAGTCAAAAGGGCAAAGCATGACAAGGCAAGGTAAGGCAAAAGGGCAATGCAAGGAAAGGCAAAATGGCAAAGCAAGACAAGGCAAAAGGGCAAAGCATAACAAGGCAAAGCAAGGCAAAAGGGCAAAGCAAGGCAAGTCAAAAGGGCAAAGCATGACAAGGCAAGGCAAGGAAAAAGGGTATAGGAAGTCAAGGCAAGGTAAGGCAAAAGGGCAATTCAAGGAAAGACAAAATGGCAAAGCAAGGCAAGGCAAAAGGGCAAAGCATGGCAAGGCAAGGAAAAAGGGCAACTCAATGCAAGGCCAGGCAAACGGGCAAAGAAAGGCAAGGCAAGGTAAGTCAAAAGGACAAACCATGGCAAGGCCAGGAAAAAGGCCAAAGCAAGGAAAGGCAAGGCAAAAGGGAAAAGCAAGGCAAGGGAAAATGGCAAAGCAAGGCAAGGCAAGGCAAGACAAAAGGGCAAAGCAAGGCAAGGAAAAAGAGCAAAGCATGGCAAGGCAAGGCAAGGCAAAAGGTAAAAAGAAAGGCAAGGCAAATCAGGGCAAAAGGAGAAAGGAAGGCAAGGCAAGACAAGGCAAAGAGGCAAAGCAAGGCAAGGTAAGGCAAGGCAAAAGGGGAAAGCAAAGCAAGGCAAGGCGAAAGGATAAGGAAGACACGTCAAGGCAAGGCAAAGATGAAAGTAAGGCAATCCAAGGAAATTGAAAACGGCAAAACAAGGAAAGGCAAGGCAAAAGGGCAAAGCAAAGCAAGTCAAAAGGGCAAAGCATGACAAGGCAAGGCAATGCAAAAGGGCAAAGCATGAAAAGGCAAGGCAAGGCAAAAGGGTAAAGCTTGTCAAGGCAAGGTAAGGCAAAAGGGCAATGCAAGGAAAAGCAAAATGGCAAAGCAAGACAAGGCAAAAGGGAAAGCATAACAAGGCAAAGCAAGGCAAAAGGGCAAAGCAAGACAAGGCAAAAGGGCAAAGCAAGGAAAGTAAAAAGGGCAAAGCATGACAAGGCAAGGCAAGGATCAAGGGTATAGCAAGTCAAGGCAAGGTAAGGCAAAAGGGCAATTCAAGGAAAGGCAAAATGGCAAAGCAAGGCAAGGCAAAAGGACAAAGCAAAGCAAGTCAAAAGGGCAGAGCATGACAAGGCAAGGCAAGGAAAAAGGGTATAGCAAGTCAAGGCAAGGTAAGGCAAAAGGGCAATTCAAGGAAAGGCAAAATGGCAAAGCAAGGCAAGGCAAAAGGGCAAAGCAAAGCAAGTCAAAATGGCAAAGTATGACAAGGCAAGGCAAGGAAAAAGGGTATAGCAAGTCAAGGCAAAGTAAGGCAAAAGGGCAATTCAAGGAAAGGCAAAATGGCAAAGCAAGGCAAGGCAAAAGGGCAAAGCATAACAAGGCAAAGCAAGGCAAAAGGGCAAAGCAAGGCAAGGCAAAAGGGCAAAGCAAGGCAAGTCAAAAGGGCAAAGCGTGACAAGGCAAGGCAAGGAAAAAGGGTATAGCATGACAAGGCAAGGTAAGGCAAAAGGGCAATTCAAGGAAAGGCAAAATGGCAAAGCAAGGCAAGGCAAAAGGGCAAAGCAAGACCGGGCAAAACGGCAAAGAAAGGCAAGGCAAGGTAAGTCAAAAGGACAAACCATGGCAAGGCCAGGAAAAAGGCCAAAGCAAGGAAAGGCAAGGCAAAAGGGGAAAGCAAGGCAAGGGAAAATGGCAAAGCAAGGCAAGGCAAGGAAAGACAAAAGGGCAAAGCAAGGCAAGGAAAAAGAGCAAAGCATGGCAAGGCAAGGCAAAAGGTCAAAAGAAAGGCAAGGCAAATCAGGGCAAAAGGAGAAAGGAAGGCAAGGCAAGACAAGGCAAAGAGACAAAGCAAGGCAAGGCAAAAGGGCATAGCAAGGCAAGGTAAGGCAAAGGGGCAAAGCAAGGCATGGAAAGGCAAAGGCAAGGGAAGGCAAAAGGGTAAAGCAAGGCAAGGAAAGGCAAGGGAAAAGGAGAAAGCAAAGCAAGGCAAGGCAAAAGGATAAGGAAGACACGTCAAGGCAAGGCAAAGATGAAAGCAAGGCAATGCAAGGCAATTCAAAACGGCAAAACAAGGAAAGGCAAGGCAAAAGGGCAAAGCAAAGCAAGTCAAAAGGGCAAAGCATGACAAGGCAAGGCAAGGCAAAAGGGCAAAGCATGACAAGGCAAGGTAAGGCAAAAGGGCAATGCAAGGAAAGGCAAAATGGCAAAGCAAGACAAGGCAAAAATGGCAAAGCATAACAAGGCAAAGCAAGGCAAAAGGGCAAAGCAAGGCAAGTCAAAAGGGCAAAGCATGACAAGGCAAGGCAAGGAAAAAGGGTATAGCAAGTCAAGGCAAGGTAAGGCAAAAGGGCAATTCAAGGAAAGGCAAAATGGCAAAGCAAGGCAAGGCAAAAGGGCAAAGCATAACAAGGCAAAGCAAGGCAAAAGGGCAAAGCAAGGCAAGGCAAAAGGGCAAAGCATGGCAAGGCAAGGAAAAAGGGCAACTCAATGCAAGGCCGGGCAAAAGTGCAAAGAAAGGCAAGGCAAGGTAAGTCAAAAGGACAAACCATGGCAAGGCCAGGAAAAAGGCCAAAGCAAGGAAAGGCAAGGCAAAAGGGGAAAGCAAGGCAAGGGAAAATGCAAAGCAAGGCAAGGTAAGGCAAGACAAAAGGGCAAAGCAAGGCAAGGAAAAAGAGCAAAGCATGGCAAGGCAAGGCAAGGCAAAAGGTCAAAAGAAAGGCAAGGCAAATCAGGGCAAAAGGAGAAAGGAAGGCAAGGCAAGTCAAGGCAAAGAGTCAAAGCAAGGCAAGGCAAAGGGTCAAAGGAAGGCATGGAAAGGCAAGGCAAAGGAAGGCAAAAGGGTAAAGCAAGGCAAGGAAAGGCAAGGCAAAAGGGGAAAGCAAAGCAAGGCAAGGCAAAATGATAAGGAAGACACGTCAAAGCAAGGCAAAGATGAAAGTAAGGCCATGCAAGGCAATTCAAAACGGCAAAACAAGGAAACGCAAGGCAAAAGGGCAAAGCAAAGCAAGTCAAAAGGGCAAAGCATGACAAGGCAAGGTAAGGCAAAAGGGCAATGCAAGGAAAGGCAAAATGGCAAAGCAAGACAAGGCAAAAGGGCAAAGCATAACAAGGCAAAGCAAGGCAAAAGGGCAAAGAAAGGCAAGTCAAAAGGGCAAAGCATGAAAAGGCAAGGCAAGGAAAAAGGGTATAGCAAGTCAAGGCAAGGTAAGGCAAAAGGCCAATTCAAGGAAAGACAAAATGGCAAAGCAAGGCAAGGCCAAAGGGCAAAGCATGGCAAGGCAAGGAAAAAGGGCAACTCAATACAAGGCCAGGCAAAAGGGCAAAGAAAGGCAAGGCAAGGTAAGTCAAAAGGACAAACCATGGCAAGGCCAGGAAAAAGGCCAAAGCAAGGAAAGGCAAGGCAAAAGGGAAAAGCAAGGCAAGGGAAAATGGCAAAGCAAGGCAAGGCAAGACAAAAGGGCAAAGCAAGGCAAGGAAAAAGAGCAAAGCATGGCAAGGCAAGGCAAGGCAAAAGGTCAAAAGAAAGGCAAGGCAAATCAGGGCAAAAGGAGAAAGGAAGGCAAGGCAAGACAAGGCAAAGAGGCAAAGCAAGGCAAGGTAAGGCAAGGCAAAAGGGGAAAGCAAAGCAAGGCAAGGCGAAAGGGTAAGGAAGACACGTCAAGGCAAGGCAAAGATGAAAGTAAGGCAATGCAAGGAAATTGAAAACGGCAAAACAAGGAAAGGCAAGGCAAAAGGGCAAAGCAAAGCAAGTCAAAAGGGGAAAGCATGACAAGGCAAGGCAATGCAAAAGGGCAAAGCATGAAAAGGCAACGCAAGGCAAAAGGGTAAAGCATGTCAAGGCAAGGTAAGGCAAAAGGGCAATGCAAGGAAAAGCAAAATGGCAAAGCAAGACAAGGCAAAAGGGAAAGCATAACAAGGCAAAGCAAGGCAGAAGGGCAACGCAAGGCAAGGCAAAAGGGCAAAGGAAGGCAAGTCAAAAGGGCAAAGCATGACAAGGCAAGGCAAGGAAAAAGGGTATAGCAAGTCAAGGCAAGGTAAGGCAAAAGGGCAATTCAAGGAAAGGCAAAATGGCAAAGCAAGGCAAGGCAAAAGGACAAAGCAAAGCAAGTCAAAAGGGCAAAGCATGACAAGGCAAGGCAAGGAAAAAGGGTATAGCAAGTCAAGGCAAGGTAATGCAAAAGGGCAATTCAAGGAAAGGCAAAATGGCAAAGCAAGGCAAGGCAAAAGGGCAAAGCATAACAAGGCAAAGCAAGGCAAAAGGGCAAAGCAAGGCAAGGCAAAAGGGCAAAGCAAGGCAAGTCAAAAGGGCAAAGCATGACAAGGCAAGGCAAGGAAAAAGGGTATAGCAAGTCAAGGCAAGGTAAGGCAAAAGGGCAATTCAAGGAAAGGCAAAATGGCAAAGCAAGGCAAGGCAAAAGGGCAAAGCAAGGTCAGGCAAAAGTGCAAAGCAAGGCCAGGCAAAAGTTCAAAGAAAGGCAAGGCAAGGTAAATCAAAAGGACAAACCATGGCAAGGCCAGGAAAAAGGCCAAAGCAAGGAAAGGCAAGGCAAAAGGGGAAAGCAAGGCAAGGGAAAATGGCAAAGCAAGGCAAGGCAAGGAAAGACAAAAGGGCAAAGCAAGGCAAGGAAAAAGAGCAAAGCATGGCAAGGCAAGGCAAAAGGTCAAAAGAAAGGCAAGGCAAATCAGGGCAAAAGGAGAAAGGAAGGCAAGGCAAGACAAGGCAAAGAGACAAAGCAAGGCAAGGCAAAAGGGCATAGCAAGGCAAGGTAAGGCAAAGGGGCAAAGCAAGGCATGGAAAGGCAAAGGCAAGGGAAGGCAAAAGGGTAAAGCAAGGCAAGGAAAGGCAAGGGAAAAGGAGAAAGCAAAGCAAGGCAAGGCAAAAGGATAAGGAAGACACGTCAAGGCAAGGCAAAGATGAAAGCAAGGCAATGCAAGGCAATTCAAAACGGCAAAACAAGGAAAGGCAAGGCAAAAGGGCAAAGCAAAGCAAGTCAAAAGGGCAAAGCATGACAAGGCAAGGCAAGGCAAAAGGGCAAAGCATGACAAGGCAAGGTAAGGCAAAAGGGCAATGCAAGGAAAGGCAAAATGGCAAAGCAAGATAAGGCAAAAATGGCAAAGCATAACAAGGCAAAGCAAGGCAAAAGGGCAAAGCAAGGCAAGTCAAAAGGGCAAAGCATGACAAGGCAAGGCAAGGAAAAAGGGTATAGCAAGTCAAGGCAAGGTAAGGCAAAAGGGCAATTCAAGGAAAGGCAAAATGGCAAAGCAAGGCAAGGCAAAAGGGCAAAGCAAAGCAAGTCAAAATGGCAAAGTAGGACAAGGCAAGGCAAGGAAAAAGGCTATAGCAAGTCAAGGCAAGGTAAGGCAAAAGGGCAATTCAAGGAAAGGCAAAATGGCAAAGCAAGGCAAGGCAAAAGGGCAAAGCATAACAAGGCAAAGCAAGGCAAAAGGGCAAAGCAAGGCAAGGCAAAAGGGCAAAGCATGGCAAGGCAAGGAAAAAGGGCAACTCAATGCAAGGCCGGGCAAAAGTGCAAAGAAAGGCAAGGCAAGGTAAGTCAAAAGGACAAACCATGGCAAGGCCAGGAAAAAGGCCAAAGCAAGGAAAGGCAAGGCAAAAGGGGAAAGCAAGGCAAGGGAAAATGGCAAAGAAAGGCAAGGTAAGGCAAGACAAAAGGGCAAAGCAAGGCAAGGAAAAAGAGCAAAGCATGGCAAGGCAAGGCAAGGCAAAAGGTCAAAAGAAAGGCAAGGCAAATCAGGGCAAAAGGAGAAAGGAAGGCAAGGCAAGTCAAGGCAAAGAGTCAAAGCAAGGCAAGGCAAAGGGTCAAAGGAAGGCATGGAAAGGCAAGGCAAAGGAAGGCAAAAGGGTAAAGCAAGGCAAGGAAAGGCAAGGCAAAAGGGGAAAGCAAAGCAAGGCAAGGCAAAATGATAAGGAAGACACGTCAAGGCAAGGCAAAGATGAAAGTAAGGCAATGCAAGGCAATTCAAAACGGCAAAAAAAGGAAAGGCAAGGCAAAAGGGCAAAGCAAAGCAAGTCAAAAAGGCAAAGAATGACAAGGCAAGGCAAGGCAAAAGGCTAATGCATGTCAAGGCAAGGTAAGGCAAAAGGGCAATGCAAGGAAACGCAAAATGGCAAAGCAGACAAGGCAAAAGGGCAAAGCATAACAAGGCAAAGCAAGGCAAAAGGGCAAAGCAAGGCAAGTCAAAAGGGCAAAGCATGACAAGGCAAGGCTAGGAAAAAGGGTATAGCAAGTCAAGGCAAGGTAAGGCAAAAGGGCAATTCAAGGAAAGGCAAAATGGCAAAGCAAGGCAAGGCAAAAGGGCAAAGCATTAAAAGGCAAGGCAAGGAAAAAGGGTATAGCAAGTCAAGGCAAGGTAAGGCAAAAGGCCAATTCAAGGAAAGACAAAATGGCAAAGCAAGGCAAGGCAAAAGGGCAAAGCATGGCAAGGCAAGGAAAAAGGGCAACTCAATGCAAGGCCAGGTAAAAGGGCAAAGAAAGGCAAGGCAAGGTAAGTCAAAAGGACAAACCATGGCAAGGCCAGGAAAAAGGCCAAAGCAAGGAAAGGCAAGGCAAAAGGGAAAAGCAAGGCAAGGGAAAATGGCAAAGCAAGGCAAGGCAAGGCAAGACAAAAGGGCAAAGCAAGGCAAGGAAAAAGAGCAAAGCATGGCAAGACAAGGCAAGGCAAAAGGTCAAAAGAAAGGCAAGGCAAATCAGGGCAAAAGGAGAAAGGAAGGCAAGGCAAGACAAGGCAAAGAGGCAAAGCAAGGCAAGGTAAGGCAAGGCAAAAGGGGAAAGCAAAGCAAGGCAAGGCGAAAGGATAAGGAAGACACGTCAAGGCAAGACAAAGATGAAAGTAAGGCAATCCAAGGAAATTGAAAACGGCAAAACAAGGAAAGGCAAGGCAAAAGGGCAAAGCATGACAAGGCAAGGCAAGGCAAAAGGGTAAAGCATGTCAAGGCAAGGTAAGGCAAAAGGGCAATGCAAGGAAAAGCAAAATGGCAAAGCAAGACAAGGCAAAAGGGAAAGCATAACAAGGCAAAGCAAGGCAAAAGGGCAAAGCAAGACAAGGCAAAAGGGCAAAGCAAGGAAAGTCAAAAGGGCAAAGCATGACAAGGCAAGGCAAGGAAAAAGGCTATAGCAAGTCAAGGCAAGGTAAGGCAAAAGGGCAATTCAAGGAAAGGCAAAATGGCAAAGCAAGGCAAGGCAAAAGGGCAAAGCATAACAAGGCAAAGCAAGGCAAAAGGGCAAAGCAAGGCAAGGCAAAAGGGCAAAGCATGGCAAGGCAAGGAAAAAGGGCAACTCAATGCAAGGCCGGGCAAAAGTGCAAAGAAAGGCAAGGCAAGGTAAGTCAAAAGTACAAACCATGGCAAGGCCAGGAAAAAGGCCAAAGCAAGGAAAGGCAAGGCAAAAGGGGAAAGCAAGGCAAGGGAAAATGGCAAAGCAAGGCAAGGTAAGGCAAGACAAAAGGGCAAAGCAAGGCAAGGAAAAAGAGCAAAGCATGGCAAGGCAAGGCAAGGCAAAAGGTCAAAAGAAAGGCAAGGCAAATCAGGGCAAAAGGAGAAAGGAAGGCAAGGCAAGTCAAGGCAAAGAGTCAAAGCAAGGCAAGGCAAAGGGTCAAAGGAAGGCATGGAAAGGCAAGGCAAAGGAAGGCAAAAGGGTAAAGCAAGGCAAGGAAAGGCAAGGCAAAAGGGGAAAGCAAAGCAAGGCAAGGCAAAATGATAAGGAAGACACGTCAAGGCAAGGCAAAGATGAAAGTAAGGCAATGCAAGGCAATTCAAAACGGCAAAACAAGGAAACGCAAGGCAAAAGGGCAAAGCAAAGCAAGTCAAAAGGGCAAAGCATGACAAGGCAAGGTAAGGCAAAAGGGCAATGCAAGGAAAGGCAAAATGGCAAAGCAAGACAAGGCAAAAGGGCAAAGCATAACAAGGCAAAGCAAGGCAAAAGGGCAAAGAAAGGCAAGTCAAAAGGGCAAAGCATGAAAAGGCAAGGCAAGGAAAAAGGGTATAGCAAGTCAAGGCAAGGTAAGGCAAAAGGCCAATTCAAGGAAAGACAAAATGGCAAAGCAAGGCAAGGCAAAAGGGCAAAGCATGGCAAGGCAAGGAAAAAGGGCAACTCAATACAAGGCCAGGCAAAAGGGCAAAGAAAGGCAAGGCAAGGTAAGTCAAAAGGACAAACCATGGCAAGGCCAGGAAAAAGGCCAAAGCAAGGAAAGGCAAGGCAAAAGGGAAAAGCAAGGCAAGGGAAAATGGCAAAGCAAGGCAAGGCAAGACAAAAGGGCAAAGCAAGGCAAGGAAAAAGAGCAAAGCATGGCAAGGCAAGGCAAGGCAAAAGGTCAAAAGAAAGGCAAGGCAAATCAGGGCAAAAGGAGAAAGGAAGGCAAGGCAAGACAAGGCAAAGAGGCAAAGCAAGGCAAGGTAAGGCAAGGCAAAAGGGGAAAGCAAAGCAAGGCAAGGCGAAAGGGTAAGGAAGACACGTCAAGGTAAGGCAAAGATGAAAGTAAGGCAATGCAAGGAAATTGAAAACGGCAAAACAAGGAAAGGCAAGGCAAAAGGGCAAAGCAAAGCAAGTCAAAAGGGCAAAGCATGACAAGGCAAGGCAATGCAAAAGGGCAAAGCATGAAAAGGCAACGCAAGGCAAAAGGGTAAAGCATGTCAAGGCAAGGTAAGGCAAAAGGGCAATGCAAGGAAAAGCAAAATGGCAAAGCAAGACAAGGCAAAAGGGAAAGCATAACAAGGCAAAGCAAGGCAGAAGGGCAACGCAAGGCAAGGCAAAAGGGCAAAGGAAGGCAAGTCAAAAGGGCAAAGCATGACAAGGCAAGGCAAGGAAAAAGGGTATAGCAAGTCAAGGCAAGGTAAGGCAAAAGGGCAATTCAAGGAAAGGCAAAATGGCAAAGCAAGGCAAGGCAAAAGGACAAAGCAAAGCAAGTCAAAAGGGCAAAGCATGACAAGGCAAGGCAAGGAAAAAGGGTATAGCAAGTCAAGGCAAGGTAATGCAAAAGGGCAATTCAAGGAAAGGCAAAATGGCAAAGCAAGGCAAGGCAAAAGGGCAAAGCATAACAAGGCAAAGCAAGGCAAAAGGGCAAAGCAAGGCAAGGCAAAAGGGCAAAGCAAGGCAAGTCAAAAGGGCAAAGCATGACAAGGCAAGGCAAGGAAAAAGGGTATAGCAAGTCAAGGCAAGGTAAGGCAAAAGGGCAATTCAAGGAAAGGCAAAATGGCAAAGCAAGGCAAGGCAAAAGGGCAAAGCAAGGTCAGGCAAAAGTGCAAAGCAAGGCCAGGCAAAAGTTCAAAGAAAGGCAAGGCAAGGTAAGTCAAAAGGACAAACCATGGCAAGGCCAGGAAAAAGGCCAAAGCAAGGAAAGGCAAGGCAAAAGGGGAAAGCAAGGCAAGGGAAAATGGCAAAGCAAGGCAAGGCAAGGAAAGACAAAAGGGCAAAGCAAGGCAAGGAAAAAGAGCAAAGCATGGCAAGGCAAGGCAAAAGGTCAAAAGAAAGGCAAGGCAAATCAGGGCAAAAGGAGAAAGGAAGGCAAGGCAAGACAAGGCAAAGAGACAAAGCAAGGCAAGGCAAAAGGGCATAGCAAGGCAAGGTAAGGCAAAGGGGCAAAGCAAGGCATGGAAAGGCAAAGGCAAGGGAAGGCAAAAGGGTAAAGCAAGGCAAGGAAAGGCAAGGGAAAAGGAGAAAGCAAAGCAAGGCAAGGCAAAAGGATAAGGAAGACACGTCAAGGCAAGGCAAAGATGAAAGCAAGGCAATGCAAGGCAATTCAAAACGGCAAAACAAGGAAAGGCAAGGCAAAAGGGCAAAGCAAAGCAAGTCAAAAGGGCAAAGCATGACAAGGCAAGGCAAGGCAAAAGGGCAAAGCATGACAAGGCAAGGTAAGGCAAAAGGGCAATGCAAGGAAAGGCAAAATGGCAAAGCAAGATAAGGCAAAAATGGCAAAGCATAACAAGGCAGAGCAAGGCAAAAGGGCAAAGCAAGGCAAGTCAAAAGGGCAAAGCATGACAAGGCAAGGCAAGGAAAAAGGGTATAGCAAGTCAAGGCAAGGTAAGGCAAAAGGGCAATTCAAGGAAAGGCAAAATGGCAAAGCAAGGCAAGGCAAAAGGGCAAAGCAAAGCAAGTCAAAATGGCAAAGTAGGACAAGGCAAGGCAAGGAAAAAGGCTATAGCAAGTCAAGGCAAGGTAAGGCAAAAGGGCAATTCAAGGAAAGGCAAAATGGCAAAGCAAGGCAAGGCAAAAGGGCAAAGCATAACAAGGCAAAGCAAGGCAAAAGGGCAAAGCAAGGCAAGGCAAAAGGGCAAAGCATGGCAATGCAAGGAAAAAGGGCAACTCAATGCAAGGCCGGGCAAAAGTGCAAAGAAAGGCAAGGCAAGGTAAGTCAAAAGGACAAACCATGGCAAGGCCAGGAAAAAGGCCAAAGCAAGGAAAGGCAAGGCAAAAGGGGAAAGCAAGGCAAGGGAAAATGGCAAAGCAAGGCAAGGTAAGGCAAGACAAAAGGGCAAAGCAAGGCAAGGAAAAAGAGCAAAGCATGGCAAGGCAAGGCAAGGCAAAAGGTCAAAAGAAAGGCAAGGCAAATCAGGGCAAAAGGAGAAAGGAAGGCAAGGCAAGTCAAGGCAAAGAGTCAAAGCAAGGCAAGGCAAAGGGTCAAAGGAAGGCATGGAAAGGCAAGGCAAAGGAAGGCAAAAGGGTAAAGCAAGGCAAGGAAAGGCAAGGCAAAAGGGGAAAGCAAAGCAAGGCAAGGCAAAATGATAAGGAAGACACGTCAAGGCAAGGCAAAGATGAAAGTAAGGCAATGCAAGGCAATTCAAAACGGCAAAAAAAGGAAAGGCAAGGCAAAAGGGCAAAGCAAAGCAAGTCAAAAAGGCAAAGAATGACAAGGCAAGGCAAGGCAAAAGGCTAATGCATGTCAAGGCAAGGTAAGGCAAAAGGGCAATGCAAGGAAACGCAAAATGGCAAAGCAGACAAGGCAAAAGGGCAAAGCATAACAAGGCAAAGCAAGGCAAAAGGGCAAAGCAAGGCAAGTCAAAAGGGCAAAGCATGACAAGGCAAGGCTAGGAAAAAGGGTATAGCAAGTCAAGGCAAGGTAAGGCAAAAGGGCAATTCAAGGAAAGGCAAAATGGCAAAGCAAGGCAAGGCAAAAGGGCAAAGCATTAAAAGGCAAGGCAAGGAAAAAGGGTATAGCAAGTCAAGGCAAGGTAAGGCAAAAGGCCAATTCAAGGAAAGACAAAATGGCAAAGCAAGGCAAGGCAAAAGGGCAAAGCATGGCAAGGCAAGGAAAAAGGGCAACTCAATGCAAGGCCAGGTAAAAGGGCAAAGAAAGGCAAGGCAAGGTAAGTCAAAAGGACAAACCATGGCAAGGCCAGGAAAAAGGCCAAAGCAAGGAAAGGCAAGGCAAAAGGGAAAAGCAAGGCAAGGGAAAATGGCAAAGCAAGGCAAGGCAAGGCAAGACAAAAGGGCAAAGCAAGGCAAGGAAAAAGAGCAAAGCATGGCAAGACAAGGCAAGGCAAAAGGTCAAAAGAAAGGCAAGGCAAATCAGGGCAAAAGGAGAAAGGAAGGCAAGGCAAGACAAGGCAAAGAGGCAAAGCAAGGCAAGGTAAGGCAAGGCAAAAGGGGAAAGCAAAGCAAGGCAAGGCGAAAGGATAAGGAAGACACGTCAAGGCAAGACAAAGATGAAAGTAAGGCAATCCAAGGAAATTGAAAACGGCAAAACAAGGAAAGGCAAGGCAAAAGGGCAAAGCATGACAAGGCAAGGCAAGGCAAAAGGGTAAAGCATGTCAAGGCAAGGTAAGGCAAAAGGGCAATGCAAGGAAAAGCAAAATGGCAAAGCAAGACAAGGCAAAAGGGAAAGCATAACAAGGCAAAGCAAGGCAAAAGGGCAAAGCAAGACAAGGCAAAAGGGCAAAGCAAGGAAAGTCAAAAGGGCAAAGCATGACAAGGCAAGGCAAGGAAAAAGGGTATAGCAAGTCAAGGCAAGGTAAGGCAAAAGGGCAATTCAAGGAAAGGCAAAATGGCAAAGCAAGGCAAGGCAAAAGGACAAAGCAAAGCAAGTCAAAAGGGCAAAGCATGACAAGGCAAGGCAAGGAAAAAGGGTATAGCAAGTCAAGGCAAGGTAAGGCAAAAGGGCAATTCAAGGAAAGGCAAAATGGCAAAGCAAGGCAAGGCAAAAGGTCAAAGAAAAGCAAGTGAAAATGTCAAAGCATGACAAGGCAAGGCAAGGAAAAAGGGTATAGCAAGTCAAGGCAAAGTAAGGCAAAAGGGCAATTCAAGGAAAGGCAAAATGGCAAAGCAAGGCAAGGCAAAAGGGCAAAGCATAACAAGGCAAAGCAAGGCAAAAGGGCAAAGCAAGGAAAGGCAAAAGGGCAAAGCAAGGCAAGTCAAAAGGGCAAAGCATGACAAGGCAAGGCAAGGAAAAAGGGTATAGCATGCCAAGGCAAGGTAAGGCAAAAGGGCAATTCAAGGAAAGGCAAAATGGCAAAGCAAGGCAAGGCAAAAGGGCAAAGCAAGGCCAGGCAAAAGTGCAAAGAAAGGCAAGGCAAGGTAAGTCAAAAGGACAAACCATGGCAAGGCCAGGAAAAAGGCCAAAGCAAGGAAAGGCAAGGCAAAAGGGGAAAGCAAGGCAAGGGAAAATGGCAAAGCAAGGCAAGGCAAGGAAAGACAAAAGACCAAAGCAAGGCAAGGAAAAAGAGCAAAGCATGGCAAGGCAAGGCAAAAGGTCAAAAGAAAGGCAAGGCAAATCAGGGCAAAAGGAGAAAGGAAGGCAAGGCAAGACAAGGCAAAGAGACAAAGCAAGGCAAGGCAAAAGGGCATAGCAAGGCAAGGTAAGGCAAAGGGGCAAAGCAAGGCATGGAAAGGCAAGGCAAGAGAAGGCAAAAGGGTAAAGCAAGACAAGGAAAGGCAAGGCAAAAGGAGAAAGCAAAGAAAGGCAAGGCAGAAGGATAAGGAAGACACGTCAAGGCAAGGCAAAGATGAAAGCAAGGCAATGCAAGGCAATTCAAAACGGCAAAACAAGGAAAGGCAAGGCAAAAGGGCAAAGCAAAGCAAGTCAAAGGGCAAAGCATGACAAGGCAAGGCAAGGCAAAAGGGCAAAGCATGACAAGGCAAGGCAAGGCAAAAGGGCAACGCAAGGAAAGGCAAAATGGCAAAGCAAGACAAGGCAAAAGGGCAAAGCATAACAAGGCAAAGCAAGGCAAAAGGGCAAAGCAAGGCAAGTCAAAAGGGCAAAGCATGACAAGGCAAGGCAAGGAAAAAGGGTATAGCAAGTCAAGGCAAGGTAAGGCAAAAGGGCAATTCAAGGAAAGGCAAAATGGCAAAGCAAGGCAAGGCAAAAGGGCAAAGCAAAGCAAGTCAAAATGGCAAAGTATGACAAGGCAAGGCAAGGAAAAAGGCTATAGCAAGTCAAGGCAAGGTAAGGCAAAAGGGCAATTCAAGGAAAGGCAAAATGGCAAAGCAAGGCAAGGCAAAAGGGCAAAGCATAACAAGGCAAAGCAAGGCAAAAGGGCAAAGCAAGGCAAGGCAAAAGGGCAAAGCATGGCAAGGCAAGGAAAAAGGGCAACTCAATGCAAGACCGGGCAAAACGGCAAAGAAAGGCAAGGCAAGGTAAGTCAAAAGGACAAACCATGGCAAGGCCAGGAAAAAGGCCAAAGCAAGGAAAGGCAAGGCAAAAGGGGAAAGCAAGGCAAGGGAAAATGGCAAAGCAAGGCAAGGTAAGGCAAGACAAAAGGGCAAAGCAAGGCAAGGAAAAAGAGCAAAACATGGCAAGGCAAGGCAAGGCAAAAGGTCAAAAGAAAGGCAAGGCAAATCAGGGCAAAAGGAGAAAGGAAGGCAAGGCAAGTCAAGGCAAAGAGTCAAAGCAAGGCAAGGTAAGGCAAGAAAAAAGGGGAAAGCAAAGCAAGGCAAGGCGAAAGGATAAGGAAGACACGTCAAGGCAAGGCAAAGATGAAAGTAAGGCAATGCAAGGAAATTGAAAACGGCAAAACAAGGAAAGGCAAGGCAAAAGGGCAAAGCAAAGCAAGTCAAAAGGGCAAAGCATGACAAGGCAAGGCAAGGCAAAAGGGCAAAGCATGTCAAGGCAAGGTAAGGCAAAAGGGCAATGCAAGGAAACGCAAAATGGCAAAGCAGACAAGGCAAAAGGGCAAAGCATAACAAGGCAAAGCAAGGCAAAAGGGCAAAGCAAGGCAAGTCAAAAGGGCAAAGCATGACAAGGCAAGGCTAGGAAAAAGGGTATAGCAAGTCAAGGCAAGGTAAGGCAAAAGGGCAATTCAAGGAAAGGCAAAATGGCAAAGCAAGGCAAGGCAAAAGGGCAAAGCATTAAAAGGCAAGGCAAGGAAAAAGGCTATAGCAAGTCAAGGCAAGGTAAGGCAAAAGGGCAATTCAAGGAAAGACAAAATGGCAAAGCAAGGCAAGGCAAAAGGGCAAAGCATGGCAAGGCAAGGAAAAAGGGCAACTCAATGCAAGGCCAGGTAAAAGGGCAAAGAAAGGCAAGGCAAGGTAAGTCAAAAGGACAAACCATGGCAAGGCCAGGAAAAAGGCCAAAGCAAGGAAAGGCAAGGCAAAAGGGAAAAGCAAGGCAAGGGAAAATGGCAAAGCAAGGCAAGGCAAGGCAAGACAAAAGGGCAAAGCAAGGCAAGGAAAAAGAGCAAAGCATGGCAAGACAAGGCAAGGCAAAAGGTCAAAAGAAAGGCAAGGCAAATCAGGGCAAAAGGAGAAAGGAAGGCAAGGCAAGACAAGGCAAAGAGGCAAAGCAAGGCAAGGTAGGGCAAGGCAAAAGGGGAAAGCAAAGCAAGGCAAGGCGAAAGGATAAGGAAGACACGTCAAGGCAAGGCAAAGATGAAAGTAAGGCAATCCAAGGAAATTGAAAACGGCAAAACAAGGAAAGGCAAGGCAAAAGGGCAAAGCAAAGCAAGTCAAAAGGGCAAAGCATGACAAGGCAAGGCAAGGCAAAAGGGTAAAGCATGTCAAGGCAAGGTAAGGCAAAAGGGCAATGCAAGGAAAAGCAAAATGGCAAAGCAAGACAAGGCAAAAGGGAAAGCATAACAAGGCAAAGCAAGGCAAAAGGGCAAAGCAAGACAAGGCAAAAGGGCAAAGCAAGGAAAGTCAAAAGGGCAAAGCATGACAAGGCAAGGCAAGGAAAAAGGGTATAGCAAGTCAAGGCAAGGTAAGGCAAAAGGGCAATTCAAGGAAAGGCAAAATGGCAAAGCAAGGCAAGGCAAAAGGACAAAGCAAAGCAAGTCAAAAGGGCAAAGCATGACAAGGCAAGGCAAGGAAAAAGGGTATAGCAAGTCAAGGCAAGGTAAGGCAAAAGGGCAATTCAAGGAAAGGCAAAATGGCAAAGCAAGGCAAGGCAAAAGGGCAAAGCAAAGCAAGTGAAAATGTCAAAGCATTACAAGGCAAGGCAAGGAAAAAGGGTATAGCAAGTCAAGGCAAAGTAAGGCAAAAGGGCAATTCAAGGAAAGGCAAAATGGCAAAGCAAGGCAAGGCAAAAGTGCAAAGCATAACAAGGCATAGCAAGGCAAAAGGGCAAAGCAAGGAAAGGCAAAAGGGCAAAGCAAGGCAAGTCAAAAGGGCAAAGCATGACAAGGCAAGGCAAGGAAAAAGGGTATAGCATGAAAAGGCAAGGTAAGGCAAAAGGGCAATTCAAGGAAAGGCAAAATGGCAAAGCAAGGGAAGGCAAAAGGGCAAAGCAAGGCCAGGCAAAAGTGCAAAGAAAGGCAAGGCAAGGTAAGTCAAAAGGACAAACCATGGCAAGGCCAGGAAAAAGGCCAAAGCAAGGAAAGGCAAGGCAAAAGGGGAAAGCAAGGCAAGGGAAAATGGCAAAGCAAGGCAAGGCAAGGAAAGACAAAAGACCAAAGCAAGGCAAGGAAAAAGAGCAAAGCATGGCAAGGCAAGGCAAAAGGTCAAAAGAAAGGCAAGGCAAATCAGGGCAAAAGGAGAAAGGAAGGCAAGGCAAGACAAGGCAAAGAGACAAAGCAAGGCAAGGCAAAAGGGCATAGCAAGGCAAGGTAAGGCAAAGGGGCAAAGCAAGGCATGGAAAGGCAAGGCAAGAGAAGGCAAAAGGGTAAAGCAAGGCAAGGAAAGGCAAGGCAAAAGGAGAAAGCAAAGAAAGGCAAGGCAGAAGGATAAGGAAGACACGTCAAGGCAAGGCAAAGATGAAAGCAAGGCAATGCAAGGCAATTCAAAACGGCAAAACAAGGAAAGGCAAGGCAAAAGGGCAAAGCAAAGCAAGTCAAAAGGGCAAAGCATGACAAGGCAAGGCAAGGCAAAAGGGCAAAGCATGACAAGGCAAGGCAAGGCAAAAGGGCAACGCAAGGAAAGGCAAAATGGCAAAGCAAGACAAGGCAAAAGGGCAAAGCATAACAAGGCAAAGCAAGGCAAAAGGGCAAAGCAAGGCAAGTCAAAAGGGCAAAGCATGACAAGGCAAGGCAAGGAAAAAGGGTATAGCAAGTCAAGGCAAGGTAAGGCAAAAGGGCAATTCAAGGAAAGGCAAAATGGCAAAGCAAGGCAAGGCAAAAGGGCAAAGCAAAGCAAGTCAAAATGGCAAAGTATGACAAGGCAAGGCAAGGAAACAAGGCTATAGCAAGTCAAGGCAAGGTAAGGCAAAAGGGCAATTCAAGGAAAGGTAAAATGGCAAAGCAAGGCAAGGCAAAAGGGCAAAGCATAACAAGGCAAAGCAAGGCAAAAGGGCAAAGCAAGGCAAGGCAAAAGGGCAAAGCATGGCAAGGCAAGGAAAAAGGGCAACTCAATGCAAGACCGGGCAAAACGGCAAAGAAAGGCAAGGCAAGGTAAGTCAAAAGGACAAACCATGGCAAGGCCAGGAAAAAGGCCAAAGCAAGGAAAGGCAAGGCAAAAGGGGAAAGCAAGGCAAGGGAAAATGGCAAAGCAAGGCAAGGTAAGGCAAGACAAAAGGGCAAAGCAAGGCAAGGAAAAAGAGCAAAGCATGGCAAGGCAAGGCAAGGCAAAAGGTTAAAAGAAAGGCAAGGCAAATCAGGGCAAAAGGAGAAAGGAAGGCAAGGCAAGTCAAGGCAAAGAGTCAAAGCAAGGCAAGGCAAAGGGTCAAAGGAAGGCATGGAAAGGCAAGGCAAAGGAAGGCAAAAGGGTAAAGCAAGGCAAGGAAAGGCAAGGCAAAAGGGGAAAGCAAAGCAAGGCAAGGCAAAATGATAAGGAAGACACGTCAAGGCAAGGCAAAGATGAAAGTAAGGCAATGCAAGGCAATTCAAAACGGCAAAACAAGGAAAGGCAAGGCAAAAGGGCAAAGCAAAGCAAGTCAAAAGGGCAAAGCATGACAAGGCAAGGTAAGGCAAAAGGGCAATGCAAGGAAAAGCAAAATGGTAAAGCAAGGCAAGGCAAAAGGGCAAAGCATAAGAAGGCAAAGCAAGGCAAAAGGGCAAAGAAAGGCAAGTCAAAAGGGCAAAGCATGAAAAGGCAAGGCAAGGAAAAAGGGTATAGCAAGTCAAGGCAAGGTAAGGCAAAAAGGCAATTCAAGGAAAGACAAAATGGCAAAGCAAGGCAAGGCAAAAGGGCAAAGCATGGCAAGGCAAGGAAAAAGGGCAACTCAATGCAAGGCCAGGCAAAAGGGCAAAGAAAGGCAAGGCAAGGTAAGTCAAAATTACAAACCATGGCAAGGCCAGGAAAAAGGCCAAAGCAAGGAAAGGCAAGGCAAAAGGGGAAAGCAAGGCAAGGGAAAATGGCAAAGCAAGGCAAAGCAAGGCAAGACAAAAGGGCAAAGCAAGGCAAGGAAAAAGAGCAAAGCATGGCAAGACAAGGCAAGGCAAAAGGTCAAAAGAAAGGCAAGGCAAATCAGGGCAAAAGGAGAAAGGAAGGCAAGGCAAGACAAGGCAAAGAGGCAAAGCAAGGCAAGGTAAGGCAAGGCAAAAGGGGAAAGCAAAGCAAGGCAAGGCGAAAGGAAGGAAGACAAGCATGACAAGGCAAGGCAAGGAAAAAGGGTATAGCAAGTCAAGGCAAGGTAAGGCAAAAGGGCAATTCAAGGAAAGGCAAAATGGCAAAGCAAGGCAAGGCAAAAGGGCAAAGGAAAGCAAGTCAAAATGGCAAAGTATGACAAGGCAAGGCAAGGAAAAAGGGTATAGCAAGTCAAGGCAAAGTAAGGCAAAAGGGCAATTCAAGGAAAGGCAAAATGGCAAAGCAAGGCAAGGCAAAAGGGCAAAGCAAGGCAAAGCAAGGCAAGACAAAAGGGCAAAGCAAGGCAAGGAAAAAGAGCAAAGCATGGCAAGACAAGGCAAGGCAAAAGGTCAAAAGAAAGGCAAGGCAAATCAGGGCAAAAGGAGAAAGGAAGGCAAGGCAAGACAAGGCAAAGAGGAAAAGCAAGGCAAGGCAAAAGGGCAAAGCAAAGCAAGTCAAAAGGGCAAAGCATGACAAGGCAAGGCAATGCAAAAGGGCAAAGCATGAAAAGGCAAGGCAAGGCAAAAGGGTAAAGCATGTCAAGGCAAGGTAAGGCAAAACGGCAATGGAAGGAAAAGCAAAATGGCAAAGCAAGACAAGGCAAAAGGGAAAGCATAACAAGGCAAAGCAAGGCAAAAGGGCAAAGCAAGACAAGGCAAAAGGGCAAAGCAAGGAAAGTCAAAAGGGCAAAGCATGACAAGGCAAGGCAAGGAAAAAGGCTATAGCAAGTCAAGGCAAGGTAAGGCAAAAGGGCAATTCAAGGAAAGGCAAAATGGCAAAGCAAGGCAAGGCAAAAGGACAAAGCAAAGCATGTCAAAAGGGCAAAGCATGACAAGGCAAGGCAAGGAAAAAGGGTATAGCAAGTCAAGGCAAAGTAAGGCAAAAGGGCAATTCAAGGAAAGGCAAAATGGCAAAGCAAGGCAAGGCAAAAGGGCAAAGCATAACAAGGCAAAGCAAGGCAAAAGGGCAAAGCAAGGCAAGGCAAAAGGGCAAAGCAAGGCAAGTCAAAAGGGCAAAGCATGACAAGGCAAGGCAAGGAAAAAGGGTATAGCAAGTCAAGGCAAGATAAGGCAAAAGGGCAATTCAAGGAAAGGCAAAATGGCAAAGCAAGGCAAGGCAAAAGGGCAAAGCAAGGCCAGGCAAAAGTGCAAAGAAAGGCAAGGCAAGGTAAGTCAAAAGGA
The DNA here is from genome assembly GCF_036013475.1 of Columba livia. Classification (NCBI taxonomy): domain Eukaryota; kingdom Metazoa; phylum Chordata; class Aves; order Columbiformes; family Columbidae; genus Columba; species Columba livia. The sequence goes on from NW_027043096.1 coordinate 327,707, forward strand.
CAAACCATGGCAAGGCCAGGAAAAAGGCCAAAGCAAGGAAAGGCAAGGCAAAAGGGGAAAGCAAGGCAAGGGAAAATGGCAAAGCAAGGCAAGGCAAGGAAAGACAAAAGGGCAAAGCAAGGCAAGGAAAAAGAGCAAAGCATGGCAAGGCAAGGCAAAAGGTCAAAAGAAAGGCAAGGCAAATCAGGGCAAAAGGAGAAAGGAAGGCAAGGCAAGACAAGGCAAAGAGACAAAGCAAGGCAAGGCAAAAGGGCATAGCAAGGCAAGGTAAGGCAAAGGGGCAAAGCAAGGCATGGAAAGGCAAAGGCAAGGGAAGGCAAAAGGGTAAAGCAAGGCAAGGAAAGGCAAGGGAAAAGGAGAAAGCAAAGCAAGGCAAGGCAAAAGGATAAGGAAGACACGTCAAGGCAAGGCAAAGATGAAAGCAAGGCAATGCAAGGCAATTCAAAACGGCAAAACAAGGAAAGGCAAGGCAAAAGGGCAAAGCAAAGCAAGTCAAAAGGGCAAAGCATGACAAGGCAAGGCAAGGCAAAAGGGCAAAGCATGACAAGGCAAGGTAAGGCAAAAGGGCAATGCAAGGAAAGGCAAAATGGCAAAGCAAGACAAGGCAAAAATGGCAAAGCATAACAAGGCAAAGCAAGGCAAAAGGGCAAAGCAAGGCAAGTCAAAAGGGCAAAGCATGACAAGGCAAGGCAAGGAAAAAGGGTATAGCAAGTCAAGGCAAGGTAAGGCAAAAGGGCAATTCAAGGAAAGGCAAAATGGCAAAGCAAGGCAAGGCAAAAGGGCAAAGCATAACAAGGCAAAGCAAGGCAAAAGGGCAAAGCAAGGCAAGGCAAAATGGCAAAGCATGGCAAGGCAAGGAAAAAGGGCAACTCAATGCAAGGCCGGGCAAAAGTGCAAAGAAAGGCAAGGCAAGGTAAGTCAAAAGGACAAACCATGGCAAGGCCAGGAAAAAGGCCAAAGCAAGGAAAGGCAAGGCAAAAGGGGAAAGCAAGGCAAGGGAAAATGGCAAAGCAAGGCAAGGTAAGACAAGACAAAAAGGCAAAGCAAGGCAAGGAAAAAGAGCAAAGCATGGCAAGGCAAGGCAAGGCAAAAGGTCAAAAGAAAGGCAAGGCAAATCAGGGCAAAAGGAGAAAGGAAGGCAAGGCAAGTCAAGGCAAAGAGTCAAAGCAAGGCAAGGCAAAGGGTCAAAGGAAGGCATGGAAAGGCAAGGCAAAGGAAGGCAAAAGGGTAAAGCAAGGCAAGGAAAGGCAAGGCAAAAGGGGAAAGCAAAGCAAGGCAAGGCAAAATGATAAGGAAGACACGTCAAGACAAGGCAAAGATGAAAGTAAGGCAATGCAAGGCAATTCAAAACGGCAAAACAAGGAAAGGCAAGGCAAAAGGGCAAAGCAAAGCAAGTCAAAAGGGCAAAGCATGACAAGGCAAGGTAAGGCAAAAGGGCAATGCAAGGAAAGGCAAAATGGCAAAGCAAGACAAGTCAAAAGGGCAAAGCATAACAAGGCAAAGCAAGGCAAAAGGGCAAAGCAAGGCAAGTCAAAAGGGCAAAGCATGACAAGGCAAGGCAAGGAAAAAGGGTATAGCAAGTCAAGGCAAGGTAAGGCAAAAGGTCAAAAGAAAGGCAAGGCAAATCAGCCCAAAAGGAGAAAGGAAGGCAAGGCAAGACAAGGCAAAGAGGCAAAGCAAGGCAAGGTAAGGCAAAAGGGCAATGCAAGGAAAAGCAAAATGGCAAAGCAAGACAAGGCAAAAGGGAAAGCATAACAAGGCAAAGCAAGGCAAAAGGGCAAAGCAAGACAAGGCAAAAGGGCAAAGCAAGGAAAGTCAAAAGGGCAAAGCATGACAAGGCAAGGCAAGGATCAAGGGTATAGCAAGTCAAGGCAAGGTAAGGCAAAAGGGCAATTCAAGGAAAGGCAAAATGGCAAAGCAAGGCAAGGCAAAAGGACAAAGCAAAGCAAGTCAAAAGGGCAGAGCATGACAAGGCAAGGCAAGGAAAAAGGGTATAGCAAGTCAAGGCAAGGTAAGGCAAAAGGGCAATTCAAGGAAAGGCAAAATGGCAAAGCAAGGCAAGGCAAAAGGGCAAAGCATAACAAGGCAAAGCAAGGCAAAAGGGCAAAGCAAGGCAAGGCAAAAGGACAAAGCAAAGCAAGTCAAAAGGGCAAAGCATGACAAGGCAAGGCAAGGAAAAAGGGTATAGCAAGTCAAGGCAAGGTAAGGCAAAAGGGCAATTCAAGGAAAGGCAAAATGGCAAAGCAAGGCAAGGCAAAAGGGCAAAGCATAACAAGGCAAAGCAAGGCAAAAGGGCAAAGCAAGGCAAGGCAAAAGGGCAAAGCAAGGCAAGTCAAAAGGGCAAAGCATGACAAGGCAAGGCAAGGAAAAAGGGTATAGCAAGTCAAGGCAAGGTAAGGCAAAAGGGCAATTCAAGGAAAGGCAAAATGGCAAAGCAAGGCAAGGCAAAAGGGCAAAGCAAGGCCAGGCAAAAGTGCAAAGAAAGGCAAGGCAAGGTAAGTCAAAAGGACAAACCATGGCAAGGCCAGGGAAAGGCCAAAGCAAGGAAGGGCAAGGCAAAAGGGGAAAGCAAGGCAAGGGAAAATGGCAAAGCAAGGCAAGGCAAGGAAAGACAAAAGGGCAAAGCAAGGCAAGGAAAAAGAGCAAAGCATGGCAAGGCAAGGCAAAAGGTCAAAAGAAAGGCAAGGCAAATCAGGGCAAAAGGAGAAAGGAAGGCAAGGCAAGTCAAGGCAAAGAGTCAAAGCAAGGCAAGGCAAAGGGTCAAAGGAAGGCATGGAAAGGCAAGGCAAAGGAAGGCAAAAGGGTAAAGCAAGGCAAGGAAAGGCAAGGCAAAAGGGGAAAGCAATGCAAGGCAAGGCAAAATGATAAGGAAGACACGTCAAGGCAAGGCAAAGATGAAAGTAAGGCAATGCAAGGCAATTCAAAACGGCAAAACAAGGAAAGGCAAGGCAAAAGGGCAAAGCAAAGCAAGTCAAAAGGGCAAAGCATGACAAGGCAAGGTAAGGCAAAAGGGCAATGCAAGGAAAGGCAAAATGGCAAAGCAAGACAAGGCAAAAGGGCAAAGCATAACAAGGCAAAGCAAGGCAAAAGGGCAAAGCAAGGCAAGTCAAAAGGGCAAAGCATGACAAGGCAAGGCAAGGAAAAAGGGTATAGGAAGTCAAGGCAAGGTAAGGCAAAAGGGCAATTCAAGGAAAGACAAAATGGCAAAGCAAGGCAAGGCAAAAGGGCAAAGCATGGCAAGGCAAGGAAAAAGGGCAACTCAATGCAAGGCCAGGCAAACGGGCAAAGAAAGGCAAGGCAAGGTAAGTCAAAAGGACAAACCATGGCAAGGCCAGGAAAAAGGCCAAAGCAAGGAAAGGCAAGGCAAAAGGGAAAAGCAAGGCAAGGGAAAATGGCAAAGCAAGGCAAGGCAAGGCAAGACAAAAGGGCAAAGCAAGGCAAGGAAAAAGAGCAAAGCATGGCAAGGCAAGGCAAGGCAAAAGGTAAAAAGAAAGGCAAGGCAAATCAGGGCAAAAGGAGAAAGGAAGGCAAGGCAAGACAAGGCAAAGAGGCAAAGCAAGGCAAGGTAAGGCAAGGCAAAAGGGGAAAGCAAAGCAAGGCAAGGCGAAAGGATAAGGAAGACACGTCAAGGCAAGGCAAAGATGAAAGTAAGGCAATCCAAGGAAATTGAAAACGGCAAAACAAGGAAAGGCAAGGCAAAAGGGCAAAGCAAAGCAAGTCAAAAGGGCAAAGCATGACAAGGCAAGGCAATGCAAAAGGGCAAAGCATGAAAAGGCAAGGCAAGGCAAAAGGGTAAAGCTTGTCAAGGCAAGGTAAGGCAAAAGGGCAATGCAAGGAAAAGCAAAATGGCAAAGCAAGACAAGGCAAAAGGGAAAGCATAACAAGGCAAAGCAAGGCAAAAGGGCAAAGCAAGACAAGGCAAAAGGGCAAAGCAAGGAAAGTAAAAAGGGCAAAGCATGACAAGGCAAGGCAAGGATCAAGGGTATAGCAAGTCAAGGCAAGGTAAGGCAAAAGGGCAATTCAAGGAAAGGCAAAATGGCAAAGCAAGGCAAGGCAAAAGGACAAAGCAAAGCAAGTCAAAAGGGCAGAGCATGACAAGGCAAGGCAAGGAAAAAGGGTATAGCAAGTCAAGGCAAGGTAAGGCAAAAGGGCAATTCAAGGAAAGGCAAAATGGCAAAGCAAGGCAAGGCAAAAGGGCAAAGCAAAGCAAGTCAAAATGGCAAAGTATGACAAGGCAAGGCAAGGAAAAAGGGTATAGCAAGTCAAGGCAAAGTAAGGCAAAAGGGCAATTCAAGGAAAGGCAAAATGGCAAAGCAAGGCAAGGCAAAAGGGCAAAGCATAACAAGGCAAAGCAAGGCAAAAGGGCAAAGCAAGGCAAGGCAAAAGGGCAAAGCAAGGCAAGGCAAAAGGGCAAAGCAAGGCAAGTCAAAAGGGCAAAGCGTGACAAGGCAAGGCAAGGAAAAAGGGTATAGCATGCCAAGGCAAGGTAAGGCAAAAGGGCAATTCAAGGAAAGGCAAAATGGCAAAGCAAGGCAAGGCAAAAGGGCAAAGCAAGGACAGGCAAAAGTGCAAAGAAAGGCAAGGCAAGGTAAGTCAAAAGGACAAACCATGGCAAGGCCAGGAAAAAGGCCAAAGCAAGGAAAGGCAAGGCAAAAGGGGAAAGCAAGGCAAGGGAAAATGGCAAAGCAAGGCAAGGCAAGGAAAGACAAAAGGGCAAAGCAAGGCAAGGAAAAAGAGCAAAGCATGGCAAGGCAAGGCAAAAGGTCAAAAGAAAGGCAAGGCAAATCAGGGCAAAAGGAGAAAGGAAGGCAAGGCAAGACAAGGCAAAGAGACAAAGCAAGGCAAGGCAAAAGGGCATAGCAAGGCAAGGTAAGGCAAAGGGGCAAAGCAAGGCATGGAAAGGCAAAGGCAAGGGAAGGCAAAAGGGTAAAGCAAGGCAAGGAAAGGCAAGGGAAAAGGAGAAAGCAAAGCAAGGCAAGGCAAAAGGATAAGGAAGACACGTCAAGGCAAGGCAAAGATGAAAGCAAGGCAATGCAAGGCAATTCAAAACGGCAAAACAAGGAAAGGCAAGGCAAAAGGGCAAAGCAAAGCAAGTCAAAAGGGCAAAGCATGACAAGGCAAGGCAAGGCAAAAGGGCAAAGCATGACAAGGCAAGGTAAGGCAAAAGGGCAATGCAAGGAAAGGCAAAATGGCAAAGCAAGACAAGGCAAAAATGGCAAAGCATAACAAGGCAAAGCAAGGCAAAAGGGCAAAGCAAGGCAAGTCAAAAGGGCAAAGCATGACAAGGCAAGGCAAGGAAAAAGGGTATAGCAAGTCAAGGCAAGGTAAGGCAAAAGGGCAATTCAAGGAAAGGCAAAATGGCAAAGCAAGGCAAGGCAAAAGGGCAAAGCATAACAAGGCAAAGCAAGGCAAAAGGGCAAAGCAAGGCAAGGCAAAAGGGCAAAGCATGGCAAGGCAAGGAAAAAGGGCAACTCAATGCAAGGCCGGGCAAAAGTGCAAAGAAAGGCAAGGCAAGGTAAGTCAAAAGGACAAACCATGGCAAGGCCAGGAAAAAGGCCAAAGCAAGGAAAGGCAAGGCAAAAGGGGAAAGCAAGGCAAGGGAAAATGGCAAAGCAAGGCAAGGTAAGGCAAGACAAAAGGGCAAAGCAAGGCAAGGAAAAAGAGCAAAGCATGGCAAGGCAAGGCAAGGCAAAAGGTCAAAAGAAAGGCAAGGCAAATCAGGGCAAAAGGAGAAAGGAAGGCAAGGCAAGTCAAGGCAAAGAGTCAAAGCAAGGCAAGGCAAAGGGTCAAAGGAAGGCATGGAAAGGCAAGGCAAAGGAAGGCAAAAGGGTAAAGCAAGGCAAGGAAAGGCAAGGCAAAAGGGGAAAGCAAAGCAAGGCAAGGCAAAATGATAAGGAAGACACGTCAAGGCAAGGCAAAGATGAAAGTAAGGCAATGCAAGGCAATTCAAAACGGCAAAAAAAGGAAAGGCAAGGCAAAAGGGCAAAGCAAAGCAAGTCAAAAAGGCAAAGAATGACAAGGCAAGGCAAGGCAAAAGGCTAATGCATGTCAAGGCAAGGTAAGGCAAAAGGGCAATGCAAGGAAACGCAAAATGGCAAAGCAGACAAGGCAAAAGGGCAAAGCATAACAAGGCAAAGCAAGGCAAAAGGGCAAAGCAAGGCAAGTCAAAAGGGCAAAGCATGACAAGGCAAGGCTAGGAAAAAGGGTATAGCAAGTCAAGGCAAGGTAAGGCAAAAGGGCAATTCAAGGAAAGGCAAAATGGCAAAGCAAGGCAAGGAAAAAGAGCAAAGCATGGCAAGGCAAGGCAAAAGGTCAAAAGAAAGGCAAGGCAAATCAGGGCAAAAGGAGAAAGGAAGGCAAGGCAAGAGAAGGCAAAGAGACAAAGCAAGGCAAGGCAAAAGGGCATAGCAAGGCAAGGTAAGGCAAAGGGGCAAAGCAAGGCATGGAAAGGCAAGGCAAGAGAAGGCAAAAGGGTAAAGCAAGGCAAGGAAAGGCAAGGCAAAAGGAGAAAGCAAAGAAAGGCAAGGCAGAAGGATAAGGAAGACACGTCAAGGCAAGGCAAAGATGAAAGCAAGGCAATGCAAGGCAATTCAAAACGGCAAAACAAGGAAAGGCAAGGCAAAAGGGCAAAGCAAAGCAAGTCAAAAGGGCAAAGCATGACAAGGCAAGGCAAGGCAAAAGGGCAAAGCATGACAAGGCAAGGCAAGGCAAAAGGGCAACGCAAGGAAAGGCAAAATGGCAAAGCAAGACAAGGCAAAAGGGCAAAGCATAACAAGGCAAAGCAAGGCAAAAGGGCAAAGCAAGGCAAGTCAAAAGGGCAAAGCATGACAAGGCAAGGCAAGGCAAAAGGATATAGCAAGTCAAGGCAAGGTAAGGCAAAAGGGCAATTCAAGGAAAGGCAAAATGGCAAAGCAAGGCAAGGCAAAAGGGCAAAGCAAAGCAAGTCAAAATGGCAAAGTATGACAAGGCAAGGCAAGGAAAAAGGCTATAGCAAGTCAAGGCAAGGTAAGGCAAAAGGGCAATTCAAGGAAAGGCAAAATGGCAAAGCAAGGCAAGGCAAAAGGGCAAAGCATAACAAGGCAAAGCAAGGCAAAAGGGCAAAGCAAGGCAAGGCAAAAGGGCAAAGCAAGGCAAGGAAAAAGGGCAACTCAATGCAAGACCGGGCAAAACGGCAAAGAAAGGCAAGGCAAGGTAAGTCAAAAGGACAAACCATGGCAAGGCCAGGAAAAAGGCCAAAGCAAGGAAAGGCAAGGCAAAAGGGGAAAGCAAGGCAAGGGAAAATGGCAAAGCAAGGCAAGGTAAGGCAAGGAAAAAGAGCAAAGCATGGCAAGGCAAGGCAAGGCAAAAGGTCAAAAGAAAGGCAAGGCAAATCAGGGCAAAAGGAGAAAGGAAGGCAAGGCAAGTCAAGGCAAAGAGTCAAAGCAAGGCAAGGCAAAGGGTCAAAGGAAGGCATGGAAAGGCAAGGCAAAGGAAGGCAAAAGGGTAAAGCAAGGCAAGGAAAGGCAAGGCAAAAGGGGAAAGCAAAGCAAGGCAAGGCAAAATGATAAGGAAGACACGTCAAGGCAAGGCAAAGATGAAAGTAAGGCAATGCAAGGCAATTCAAAACGGCAAAACAAGGAAAGGCAAGGCAAAAGGGCAAAGCAAAGCAAGTCAAAAGGGCAAAGCATGACAAGGCAAGGTAAGGCAAAAGGGCAATGCAAGGAAAAGCAAAATGGTAAAGCAAGGCAAGGCAAAAGGGCAAAGCATAAGAAGGCAAAGCAAGGCAAAAGGGCAAAGAAAGGCAAGTCAAAAGGGCAAAGCATGAAAAGGCAAGGCAAGGAAAAAGGGTATAGCAAGTCAAGGCAAGGTAAGGCAAAAAGGCAATTCAAGGAAAGACAAAATGGCAAAGCAAGGCAAGGCAAAAGGGCAAAGCATGGCAAGGCAAGGAAAAAGGGCAACTCAATGCAAGGCCAGGCAAAAGGGCAAAGAAAGGCAAGGCAAGGTAAGTCAAAATTACAAACCATGGCAAGGCCAGGAAAAAGGCCAAAGCAAGGAAAGGCAAGGCAAAAGGGGAAAGCAAGGCAAGGGAAAATGGCAAAGCAAGGCAAGGCAAGGCAAGACAAAAGGGCAAAGCAAGGCAAGGAAAAAGAGCAAAGCATGGCAAGACAAGGCAAGGCAAAAGGTCAAAAGAAAGGCAAGGCAAATCAGGGCAAAAGGAGAAAGGAAGGCAAGGCAAGACAAGGCAAAGAGGCAAAGCAAGGCAAGGTAAGGCAAGGCAAAAGGGGAAAGCAAAGCAAGGCAAGGTGAAAGGAAGGAAGACAAGCATGACAAGGCAAGGCAAGGAAAAAGGGTATAGCAAGTCAAGGCAAGGTAAGGCAAAAGGGCAATTCAAGGAAAGGCAAAATGGCAAAGCAAGGCAAGGCAAAAGGGCAAAGGAAAGCAAGTCAAAATGGCAAAGTATGACAAGGCAAGGCAAGGAAAAAGGGTATAGCAAGTCAAGGCAAAGTAAGGCAAAAGGGCAATTCAAGGAAAGGCAAAATGGCAAAGCAAGGCAAGGCAAAAGGGCAAAGCAAGGCAAAGCAAGGCAAGACAAAAGGGCAAAGCAAGGCAAGGAAAAAGAGCAAAGCATGGCAAGACAAGGCAAGGCAAAAGGTCAAAAGAAAGGCAAGGCAAATCAGGGCAAAAGGAGAAAGGAAGGCAAGGCAAGACAAGGCAAAGAGGAAAAGCAAGGCAAGGCAAAAGGGCAAAGCAAAGCAAGTCAAAAGGGCAAAGCATGACAAGGCAAGGCAATGCAAAAGGGCAAAGCATGAAAAGGGAAGGCAAGGAAAAAGGGTAAAGCATGTCAAGGCAAGGTAAGGCAAAACGGCAATGGAAGGAAAAGCAAAATGGCAAAGCAAGACAAGGCAAAAGGGAAAGCATAACAAGGCAAAGCAAGGCAAAAGGGCAAAGCAAGACAAGGCAAAAGGGCAAAGCAAGGAAAGTCAAAAGGGCAAAGCATGACAAGGCAAGGCAAGGAAAAAGGGTATAGCAAGTCAAGGCAAGGTAAGGCAAAAGGGCAATTCAAGGAAAGGCAAAATGGCAAAGCAAGGCAAGGCAAAAGGACAAAGCAAAGCATGTCAAAAGGGCAAAGCGTGACAAGGCAAGGCAAGGAAAAAGGGTATAGCAAGTCAAGGCAAGGTAAGGCAAAAGGGCAATTCAAGGAAAGGCAAAATGGCAAAGCAAGGCAAGGCAAAAGGGCAAAGCAAAGCAAGTCAAAATGGCAAAGTATGACAAGGCAAGGCAAGGAAAAAGGGTATAGCAAGTCAAGGCAAAGTAAGGCAAAAGGGCAATTCAAGGAAAGGCAAAATGGCAAAGCAAGGCAAGGCAAAAGGGCAAAGCATAACAAGGCAAAGCAAGGCAAAAGGGCAAAGCAAGGCAAGGCAAAAGGGCAAAGCAAGGCAAGTCAAAAGGGCAAAGCATGACAAGGCAAGGCAAGGAAAAAGGGTATAGCAAGTCAAGGCAAGGTAAGGCAAAAGGGCAATTCAAGGAAAGGCAAAATGGCAAAGCAAGGCAAGGTAAAAGGGCAAAGCAAGGCCAGGCAAAAGTGCAAAGAAAGGCAAGGCAAGGTAAGTCAAAAGGACAAACCATGGCAAGGCCAGGAAAAAGGCCAAAGCAAGGAAAGGCAAGGCAAAAGGGGAAAGCAAGGCAAGGGAAAATGGCAAAGCAAGGCAAGGCAAGGAAAGACAAAAGGGCAAAGCAAGGCAAGGAAAAAGAGCAAAGCATGGCAAGGCAAGGCAAAAGGTCAAAAGAAAGGCAAGGCAAATCAGGGCAAAAGGAGAAAGGAAGGCAAGGCAAGACAAGGCAAAGAGACAAAGCAAGGCAAGGCAAAAGGGCATAGCAAGGCAAGGTAAGGCAAAGGGGCAAAGCAAGGCATGGAAAGGCAAAGGCAAGGGAAGGCAAAAGGGTAAAGCAAGGCAAGGAAAGGCAAGGGAAAAGGAGAAAGCAAAGCAAGGCAAGGCAAAAGGATAAGGAAGACACGTCAAGGCAAGGCAAAGATGAAAGCAAGGCAATGCAAGGCAATTCAAAACGGCAAAACAAGGAAAGGCAAGGCAAAAGGGCAAAGCAAAGCAAGTCAAAAGGGCAAAGCATGACAAGGCAAGGCAAGGCAAAAGGGCAAAGCATGACAAGGCAAGGTAAGGCAAAAGGGCAATGCAAGGAAAGGCAAAATGGCAAAGCAAGACAAGGCAAAAATGGCAAAGCATAACAAGGCAAAGCAAGGCAAAAGGGCAAAGCAAGGCAAGTCAAAAGGGCAAAGCATGACAAGGCAAGGCAAGGAAAAAGGGTATAGCAAGTCAAGGCAAGGTAAGGCAAAAGGGCAATTCAAGGAAAGGCAAAATGGCAAAGCAAGGCAAGGCAAAAGGGCAAAGCATAACAAGGCAAAGCAAGGCAAAAGGGCAAAGCAAGGCAAGGCAAAAGGGCAAAGCATGGCAAGGCAAGGAAAAAGGGCAACTCAATGCAAGGCCGGGCAAAAGTGCAAAGAAAGGCAAGGCAAGGTAAGTCAAAAGGACAAACCATGGCAAGGCCAGGAAAAAGGCCAAAGCAAGGAAAGGCAAGGCAAAAGGGGAAAGCAAGGCAAGGGAAAATGGCAAAGCAAGGCAAGGTAAGGCAAGACAAAAAGGCAAAGCAAGGCAAGGAAAAAGAGCAAAGCATGGCAAGGCAAGGCAAGGCAAAAGGTCAAAAGAAAGGCAAGGCAAATCAGGGCAAAAGGAGAAAGGAAGGCAAGGCAAGTCAAGGCAAAGAGTCAAAGCAAGGCAAGGCAAAGGGTCAAAGGAAGGCATGGAAAGGCAAGGCAAAGGAAGGCAAAAGGGTAAAGCAAGGCAAGGAAAGGCAAGGCAAAAGGGGAAAGCAAAGCAAGGCAAGGCAAAATGATAAGGAAGACACGTCAAGGCAAGGCAAAGATGAAAGTAAGGCAATGCAAGGCAATTCAAAACGGCAAAAAAAGGAAAGGCAAGGCAAAAGGGCAAAGCAAAGCAAGTCAAAAAGGCAAAGAATGACAAGGCAAGGCAAGGCAAAAGGCTAATGCATGTCAAGGCAAGGTAAGGCAAAAGGGCAATGCAAGGAAACGCAAAATGGCAAAGCAGACAAGGCAAAAGGGCAAAGCATAACAAGGCAAAGCAAGGCAAAAGGGCAAAGCAAGGCAAGTCAAAAGGGCAAAGCATGACAAGGCAAGGCTAGGAAAAAGGGTATAGCAAGTCAAGGCAAGGTAAGGCAAAAGGGCAATTCAAGGAAAGGCAAAATGGCAAAGCAAGGCAAGGAAAAAGAGCAAAGCATGGCAAGGCAAGGCAAAAGGTCAAAAGAAAGGCAAGGCAAATCAGGGCAAAAGGAGAAAGGAAGGCAAGGCAAGAGAAGGCAAAGAGACAAAGCAAGGCAAGGCAAAAGGGCATAGCAAGGCAAGGTAAGGCAAAGGGGCAAAGCAAGGCATGGAAAGGCAAGGCAAGAGAAGGCAAAAGGGTAAAGCAAGGCAAGGAAAGGCAAGGCAAAAGGAGAAAGCAAAGAAAGGCAAGGCAGAAGGATAAGGAAGACACGTCAAGGCAAGGCAAAGATGAAAGCAAGGCAATGCAAGGCAATTCAAAACGGCAAAACAAGGAAAGGCAAGGCAAAAGGGCAAAGCAAAGCAAGTCAAAAGGGCAAAGCATGACAAGGCAAGGCAAGGCAAAAGGGCAAAGCATGACAAGGCAAGGCAAGGCAAAAGGGCAACGCAAGGAAAGGCAAAATGGCAAAGCAAGACAAGGCAAAAGGGCAAAGCATAACAAGGCAAAGCAAGGCAAAAGGGCAAAGCAAGGCAAGTCAAAAGGGCAAAGCATGACAAGGCAAGGCAAGGCAAAAGGATATAGCAAGTCAAGGCAAGGTAAGGCAAAAGGGCAATTCAAGGAAAGGCAAAATGGCAAAGCAAGGCAAGGCAAAAGGGCAAAGCAAAGCAAGTCAAAATGGCAAAGTATGACAAGGCAAGGCAAGGAAAAAGGCTATAGCAAGTCAAGGCAAGGTAAGGCAAAAGGGCAATTCAAGGAAAGGCAAAATGGCAAAGCAAGGCAAGGCAAAAGGGCAAAGCATAACAAGGCAAAGCAAGGCAAAAGGGCAAAGCAAGGCAAGGCAAAAGGGCAAAGCAAGGCAAGGAAAAAGGGCAACTCAATGCAAGACCGGGCAAAACGGCAAAGAAAGGCAAGGCAAGGTAAGTCAAAAGGACAAACCATGGCAAGGCCAGGAAAAAGGCCAAAGCAAGGAAAGGCAAGGCAAAAGGGGAAAGCAAGGCAAGGGAAAATGGCAAAGCAAGGCAAGGTAAGGCAAGGAAAAAGAGCAAAGCATGGCAAGGCAAGGCAAGGCAAAAGGTCAAAAGAAAGGCAAGGCAAATCAGGGCAAAAGGAGAAAGGAAGGCAAGGCAAGTCAAGGCAAAGAGTCAAAGCAAGGCAAGGCAAAGGGTCAAAGGAAGGCATGGAAAGGCAAGGCAAAGGAAGGCAAAAGGGTAAAGCAAGGCAAGGAAAGGCAAGGCAAAAGGGGAAAGCAAAGCAAGGCAAGGCAAAATGATAAGGAAGACACGTCAAGGCAAGGCAAAGATGAAAGTAAGGCAATGCAAGGCAATTCAAAACGGCAAAACAAGGAAAGGCAAGGCAAAAGGGCAAAGCAAAGCAAGTCAAAAGGGCAAAGCATGACAAGGCAAGGTAAGGCAAAAGGGCAATGCAAGGAAAAGCAAAATGGTAAAGCAAGGCAAGGCAAAAGGGCAAAGCATAAGAAGGCAAAGCAAGGCAAAAGGGCAAAGAAAGGCAAGTCAAAAGGGCAAAGCATGAAAAGGCAAGGCAAGGAAAAAGGGTATAGCAAGTCAAGGCAAGGTAAGGCAAAAAGGCAATTCAAGGAAAGACAAAATGGCAAAGCAAGGCAAGGCAAAAGGGCAAAGCATGGCAAGGCAAGGAAAAAGGGCAACTCAATGCAAGGCCAGGCAAAAGGGCAAAGAAAGGCAAGGCAAGGTAAGTCAAAATTACAAACCATGGCAAGGCCAGGAAAAAGGCCAAAGCAAGGAAAGGCAAGGCAAAAGGGGAAAGCAAGGCAAGGGAAAATGGCAAAGCAAGGCAAAGCAAGGCAAGACAAAAGGGCAAAGCAAGGCAAGGAAAAAGAGCAAAGCATGGCAAGACAAGGCAAGGCAAAAGGTCAAAAGAAAGGCAAGGCAAATCAGGGCAAAAGGAGAAAGGAAGGCAAGGCAAGACAAGGCAAAGAGGCAAAGCAAGGCAAGGCAAAAGGGCATAGCAAGGCAAGGTAAGGCAAAGGGGCAAAGCAAGGCATGGAAAGGCAAAGGCAAGGGAAGGCAAAAGGGTAAAGCAAGGCAAGGAAAGGCAAGGGAAAAGGAGAAAGCAAAGCAAGGCAAGGCAAAAGGATAAGGAAGACACGTCAAGGCAAGGCAAAGATGAAAGCAAGGCAATGCAAGGCAATTCAAAACGGCAAAACAAGGAAAGGCAAGGCAAAAGGGCAAAGCAAAGCAAGTCAAAAGGGCAAAGCATGACAAGGCAAGGCAAGGCAAAAGGGCAAAGCATGACAAGGCAAGGTAAGGCAAAAGGGCAATGCAAGGAAAGGCAAAATGGCAAAGCAAGACAAGGCAAAAATGGCAAAGCATAACAAGGCAAAGCAAGGCAAAAGGGCAAAGCAAGGCAAGTCAAAAGGGCAAAGCATGACAAGGCAAGGCAAGGAAAAAGGGTATAGCAAGTCAAGGCAAGGTAAGGCAAAAGGGCAATTCAAGGAAAGGCAAAATGGCAAAGCAAGGCAAGGCAAAAGGGCAAAGCATAACAAGGCAAAGCAAGGCAAAAGGGCAAAGCAAGGCAAGGCAAAAGGGCAAAGCATGGCAAGGCAAGGAAAAAGGGCAACTCAATGCAAGGCCGGGCAAAAGTGCAAAGAAAGGCAAGGCAAGGTAAGTCAAAAGGACAAACCATGGCAAGGCCAGGAAAAAGGCCAAAGCAAGGAAAGGCAAGGCAAAAGGGGAAAGCAAGGCAAGGGAAAATGGCAAAGCAAGGCAAGGTAAGGCAAGACAAAAGGGCAAAGCAAGGCAAGGAAAAAGAGCAAAGCATGGCAAGGCAAGGCAAGGCAAAAGGTCAAAAGAAAGGCAAGGCAAATCAGGGCAAAAGGAGAAAGGAAGGCAAGGCAAGTCAAGGCAAAGAGTCAAAGCAAGGCAAGGCAAAGGGTCAAAGGAAGGCATGGAAAGGCAAGGCAAAGGAAGGCAAAAGGGTAAAGCAAGGCAAGGAAAGGCAAGGCAAAAGGGGAAAGCAAAGCAAGGCAAGGCAAAATGATAAGGAAGACACGTCAAGGCAAGGCAAAGATGAAAGTAAGGCAATGCAAGGCAATTCAAAACGGCAAAAAAAGGAAAGGCAAGGCAAAAGGGCAAAGCAAAGCAAGTCAAAAAGGCAAAGAATGACAAGGCAAGGCAAGGCAAAAGGCTAATGCATGTCAAGGCAAGGTAAGGCAAAAGGGCAATGCAAGGAAACGCAAAATGGCAAAGCAGACAAGGCAAAAGGGCAAAGCATAACAAGGCAAAGCAAGGCAAAAGGGCAAAGCAAGGCAAGTCAAAAGGGCAAAGCATGACAAGGCAAGGCTAGGAAAAAGGGTATAGCAAGTCAAGGCAAGGTAAGGCAAAAGGGCAATTCAAGGAAAGGCAAAATGGCAAAGCAAGGCAAGGAAAAAGAGCAAAGCATGGCAAGGCAAGGCAAAAGGTCAAAAGAAAGGCAAGGCAAATCAGGGCAAAAGGAGAAAGGAAGGCAAGGCAAGAGAAGGCAAAGAGACAAAGCAAGGCAAGGCAAAAGGGCATAGCAAGGCAAGGTAAGGCAAAGGGGCAAAGCAAGGCATGGAAAGGCAAGGCAAGAGAAGGCAAAAGGGTAAAGCAAGGCAAGGAAAGGCAAGGCAAAAGGAGAAAGCAAAGAAAGGCAAGGCAGAAGGATAAGGAAGACACGTCAAGGCAAGGCAAAGATGAAAGCAAGGCAATGCAAGGCAATTCAAAACGGCAAAACAAGGAAAGGCAAGGCAAAAGGGCAAAGCAAAGCAAGTCAAAAGGGCAAAGCATGACAAGGCAAGGCAAGGCAAAAGGGCAAAGCATGACAAGGCAAGGCAAGGCAAAAGGGCAACGCAAGGAAAGGCAAAATGGCAAAGCAAGACAAGGCAAAAGGGCAAAGCATAACAAGGCAAAGCAAGGCAAAAGGGCAAAGCAAGGCAAGTCAAAAGGGCAAAGCATGACAAGGCAAGGCAAGGCAAAAGGATATAGCAAGTCAAGGCAAGGTAAGGCAAAAGGGCAATTCAAGGAAAGGCAAAATGGCAAAGCAAGGCAAGGCAAAAGGGCAAAGCAAAGCAAGTCAAAATGGCAAAGTATGACAAGGCAAGGCAAGGAAAAAGGCTATAGCAAGTCAAGGCAAGGTAAGGCAAAAGGGCAATTCAAGGAAAGGCAAAATGGCAAAGCAAGGCAAGGCAAAAGGGCAAAGCATAACAAGGCAAAGCAAGGCAAAAGGGCAAAGCAAGGCAAGGCAAAAGGGCAAAGCAAGGCAAGGAAAAAGGGCAACTCAATGCAAGACCGGGCAAAACGGCAAAGAAAGGCAAGGCAAGGTAAGTCAAAAGGACAAACCATGGCAAGGCCAGGAAAAAGGCCAAAGCAAGGAAAGGCAAGGCAAAAGGGGAAAGCAAGGCAAGGGAAAATGGCAAAGCAAGGCAAGGTAAGGCAAGGAAAAAGAGCAAAGCATGGCAAGGCAAGGCAAGGCAAAAGGTCAAAAGAAAGGCAAGGCAAATCAGGGCAAAAGGAGAAAGGAAGGCAAGGCAAGTCAAGGCAAAGAGTCAAAGCAAGGCAAGGCAAAGGGTCAAAGGAAGGCATGGAAAGGCAAGGCAAAGGAAGGCAAAAGGGTAAAGCAAGGCAAGGAAAGGCAAGGCAAAAGGGGAAAGCAAAGCAAGGCAAGGCAAAATGATAAGGAAGACACGTCAAGGCAAGGCAAAGATGAAAGTAAGGCAATGCAAGGCAATTCAAAACGGCAAAACAAGGAAAGGCAAGGCAAAAGGGCAAAGCAAAGCAAGTCAAAAGGGCAAAGCATGACAAGGCAAGGTAAGGCAAAAGGGCAATGCAAGGAAAAGCAAAATGGTAAAGCAAGGCAAGGCAAAAGGGCAAAGCATAAGAAGGCAAAGCAAGGCAAAAGGGCAAAGAAAGGCAAGTCAAAAGGGCAAAGCATGAAAAGGCAAGGCAAGGAAAAAGGGTATAGCAAGTCAAGGCAAGGTAAGGCAAAAAGGCAATTCAAGGAAAGACAAAATGGCAAAGCAAGGCAAGGCAAAAGGGCAAAGCATGGCAAGGCAAGGAAAAAGGGCAACTCAATGCAAGGCCAGGCAAAAGGGCAAAGAAAGGCAAGGCAAGGTAAGTCAAAATTACAAACCATGGCAAGGCCAGGAAAAAGGCCAAAGCAAGGAAAGGCAAGGCAAAAGGGGAAAGCAAGGCAAGGGAAAATGGCAAAGCAAGGCAAAGCAAGGCAAGACAAAAGGGCAAAGCAAGGCAAGGAAAAAGAGCAAAGCATGGCAAGACAAGGCAAGGCAAAAGGTCAAAAGAAAGGCAAGGCAAATCAGGGCAAAAGGAGAAAGGAAGGCAAGGCAAGACAAGGCAAAGAGGCAAAGCAAGGCAAGGTAAGGCAAGGCAAAAGGGGAAAGCAAAGCAAGGCAAGGTGAAAGGAAGGAAGACAAGCATGACAAGGCAAGGCAAGGAAAAAGGGTATAGCAAGTCAAGGCAAGGTAAGGCAAAAGGGCAATTCAAGGAAAGGCAAAATGGCAAAGCAAGGCAAGGCAAAAGGGCAAAGGAAAGCAAGTCAAAATGGCAAAGTATGACAAGGCAAGGCAAGGAAAAAGGGTATAGCAAGTCAAGGCAAAGTAAGGCAAAAGGGCAATTCAAGGAAAGGCAAAATGGCAAAGCAAGGCAAGGCAAAAGGGCAAAGCAAGGCAAAGCAAGGCAAGACAAAAGGGCAAAGCAAGGCAAGGAAAAAGAGCAAAGCATGGCAAGACAAGGCAAGGCAAAAGGTCAAAAGAAAGGCAAGGCAAATCAGGGCAAAAGGAGAAAGGAAGGCAAGGCAAGACAAGGCAAAGAGGAAAAGCAAGGCAAGGCAAAAGGGCAAAGCAAAGCAAGTCAAAAGGGCAAAGCATGACAAGGCAAGGCAATGCAAAAGGGCAAAGCATGAAAAGGCAAGGCAAGGAAAAAGGGTAAAGCATGTCAAGGCAAGGTAAGGCAAAACGGCAATGGAAGGAAAAGCAAAATGGCAAAGCAAGACAAGGCAAAAGGGAAAGCATAACAAGGCAAAGCAAGGCAAAAGGGCAAAGCAAGACAAGGCAAAAGGGCAAAGCAAGGAAAGTCAAAAGGGCAAAGCATGACAAGGCAAGGCAAGGAAAAAGGGTATAGCAAGTCAAGGCAAGGTAAGGCAAAAGGGCAATTCAAGGAAAGGCAAAATGGCAAAGCAAGGCAAGGCAAAAGGACAAAGCAAAGCATGTCAAAAGGGCAAAGCATGACAAGGCAAGGCAAGGAAAAAGGGTATAGCAAGTCAAGGCAAGGTAAGGCAAAAGGGCAATTCAAGGAAAGGCAAAATGGCAAAGCAAGGCAAGGCAAAAGGGCAAAGCAAAGCAAGTCAAAATGGCAAAGTATGACAAGGCAAGGCAAGGAAAAAGGGTATAGCAAGTCAAGGCAAAGTAAGGCAAAAGGGCAATTCAAGGAAAGGCAAAATGGCAAAGCAAGGCAAGGCAAAAGGGCAAAGCATAACAAGGCAAAGCAAGGCAAAAGGGCAAAGCAAGGCAAGGCAAAAGGGCAAAGCAAGGCAAGTCAAAAGGGCAAAGCATGACAAGGCAAGGCAAGGAAAAAGGGTATAGCAAGTCAAGGCAAGGTAAGGCAAAAGGGCAATTCAAGGAAAGGCAAAATGGCAAAGCAAGGCAAGGTAAAAGGGCAAAGCAAGGCCAGGCAAAAGTGCAAAGAAAGGCAAGGCAAGGTAAGTCAAAAGGACAAACCATGGCAAGGCCAGGAAAAAGGCCAAAGCAAGGAAAGGCAAGGCAAAAGGGGAAAGCAAGGCAAGGGAAAATGGCAAAGCAAGGCAAGGCAAGGAAAGACAAAAGGGCAAAGCAAGGCAAGGAAAAAGAGCAAAGCATGGCAAGGCAAGGCAAAAGGTCAAAAGAAAGGCAAGGCAAATCAGGGCAAAAGGAGAAAGGAAGGCAAGGCAAGACAAGGCAAAGAGACAAAGCAAGGCAAGGCAAAAGGGCATAGCAAGGCAAGGTAAGGCAAAGGGGCAAAGCAAGGCATGGAAAGGCAAAGGCAAGGGAAGGCAAAAGGGTAAAGCAAGGCAAGGAAAGGCAAGGGAAAAGGAGAAAGCAAAGCAAGGCAAGGCAAAAGGATAAGGAAGACACGTCAAGGCAAGGCAAAGATGAAAGCAAGGCAATGCAAGGCAATTCAAAACGGCAAAACAAGGAAAGGCAAGGCAAAAGGGCAAAGCAAAGCAAGTCAAAAGGGCAAAGCATGACAAGGCAAGGCAAGGCAAAAGGGCAAAGCATGACAAGGCAAGGTAAGGCAAAAGCGCAATGCAAGGAAAGGCAAAATGGCAAAGCAAGACAAGGCAAAAATGGCAAAGCATAACAAGGCAAAGCAAGGCAAAAGGGCAAAGCAAGGCAAGTCAAAAGGGCAAAGCATGACAAGGCAAGGCAAGGAAAAAGGGTATAGCAAGTCAAGGCAAGGTAAGGCAAAAGGGCAATTCAAGGAAAGGCAAAATGGCAAAGCAAGGCAAGGCAAAAGGGCAAAGCATAACAAGGCAAAGCAAGGCAAAAGGGCAAAGCAAGGCAAGGCAAAAGGGCAAAGCATGGCAAGGCAAGGAAAAAGGGCAACTCAATGCAAGGCCGGGCAAAAGTGCAAAGAAAGGCAAGGCAAGGTAAGTCAAAAGGACAAACCATGGCAAGGCCAGGAAAAAGGCCAAAGCAAGGAAAGGCAAGGCAAAAGGGGAAAGCAAGGCAAGGGAAAATGGCAAAGCAAGGCAAGGTAAGGCAAGACAAAAAGGCAAAGCAAGGCAAGGAAAAAGAGCAAAGCATGGCAAGGCAAGGCAAGGCAAAAGGTCAAAAGAAAGGCAAGGCAAATCAGGGCAAAAGGAGAAAGGAAGGCAAGGCAAGTCAAGGCAAAGAGTCAAAGCAAGGCAAGGCAAAGGGTCAAAGGAAGGCATGGAAAGGCAAGGCAAAGGAAGGCAAAAGGGTAAAGCAAGGCAAGGAAAGGCAAGGCAAAAGGGGAAAGCAAAGCAAGGCAAGGCAAAATGATAAGGAAGACACGTCAAGGCAAGGCAAAGATGAAAGTAAGGCAATGCAAGGCAATTCAAAACGGCAAAAAAAGGAAAGGCAAGGCAAAAGGGCAAAGCAAAGCAAGTCAAAAAGGCAAAGAATGACAAGGCAAGGCAAGGCAAAAGGCTAATGCATGTCAAGGCAAGGTAAGGCAAAAGGGCAATGCAAGGAAACGCAAAATGGCAAAGCAGACAAGGCAAAAGGGCAAAGCATAACAAGGCAAAGCAAGGCAAAAGGGCAAAGCAAGGCAAGTCAAAAGGGCAAAGCATGACAAGGCAAGGCTAGGAAAAAGGGTATAGCAAGTCAAGGCAAGGTAAGGCAAAAGGGCAATTCAAGGAAAGGCAAAATGGCAAAGCAAGGCAAGGAAAAAGAGCAAAGCATGGCAAGGCAAGGCAAAAGGTCAAAAGAAAGGCAAGGCAAATCAGGGCAAAAGGAGAAAGGAAGGCAAGGCAAGAGAAGGCAAAGAGACAAAGCAAGGCAAGGCAAAAGGGCATAGCAAGGCAAGGTAAGGCAAAGGGGCAAAGCAAGGCATGGAAAGGCAAGGCAAGAGAAGGCAAAAGGGTAAAGCAAGGCAAGGAAAGGCAAGGCAAAAGGAGAAAGCAAAGAAAGGCAAGGCAGAAGGATAAGGAAGACACGTCAAGGCAAGGCAAAGATGAAAGCAAGGCAATGCAAGGCAATTCAAAACGGCAAAACAAGGAAAGGCAAGGCAAAAGGGCAAAGCAAAGCAAGTCAAAAGGGCAAAGCATGACAAGGCAAGGCAAGGCAAAAGGGCAAAGCATGACAAGGCAAGGCAAGGCAAAAGGGCAACGCAAGGAAAGGCAAAATGGCAAAGCAAGACAAGGCAAAAGGGCAAAGCATAACAAGGCAAAGCAAGGCAAAAGGGCAAAGCAAGGCAAGTCAAAAGGGCAAAGCATGACAAGGCAAGGCAAGGCAAAAGGATATAGCAAGTCAAGGCAAGGTAAGGCAAAAGGGCAATTCAAGGAAAGGCAAAATGGCAAAGCAAGGCAAGGCAAAAGGGCAAAGCAAAGCAAGTCAAAATGGCAAAGTATGACAAGGCAAGGCAAGGAAAAAGGCTATAGCAAGTCAAGGCAAGGTAAGGCAAAAGGGCAATTCAAGGAAAGGCAAAATGGCAAAGCAAGGCAAGGCAAAAGGGCAAAGCATAACAAGGCAAAGCAAGGCAAAAGGGCAAAGCAAGGCAAGGCAAAAGGGCAAAGCAAGGCAAGGAAAAAGGGCAACTCAATGCAAGACCGGGCAAAACGGCAAAGAAAGGCAAGGCAAGGTAAGTCAAAAGGACAAACCATGGCAAGGCCAGGAAAAAGGCCAAAGCAAGGAAAGGCAAGGCAAAAGGGGAAAGCAAGGCAAGGGAAAATGGCAAAGCAAGGCAAGGTAAGGCAAGGAAAAAGAGCAAAGCATGGCAAGGCAAGGCAAGGCAAAAGGTCAAAAGAAAGGCAAGGCAAATCAGGGCAAAAGGAGAAAGGAAGGCAAGGCAAGTCAAGGCAAAGAGTCAAAGCAAGGCAAGGCAAAGGGTCAAAGGAAGGCATGGAAAGGCAAGGCAAAGGAAGGCAAAAGGGTAAAGCAAGGCAAGGAAAGGCAAGGCAAAAGGGGAAAGCAAAGCAAGGCAAGGCAAAATGATAAGGAAGACACGTCAAGGCAAGGCAAAGATGAAAGTAAGGCAATGCAAGGCAATTCAAAACGGCAAAACAAGGAAAGGCAAGGCAAAAGGGCAAAGCAAAGCAAGTCAAAAGGGCAAAGCATGACAAGGCAAGGTAAGGCAAAAGGGCAATGCAAGGAAAAGCAAAATGGTAAAGCAAGGCAAGGCAAAAGGGCAAAGCATAAGAAGGCAAAGCAAGGCAAAAGGGCAAAGAAAGGCAAGTCAAAAGGGCAAAGCATGAAAAGGCAAGGCAAGGAAAAAGGGTATAGCAAGTCAAGGCAAGGTAAGGCAAAAAGGCAATTCAAGGAAAGACAAAATGGCAAAGCAAGGCAAGGCAAAAGGGCAAAGCATGGCAAGGCAAGGAAAAAGGGCAACTCAATGCAAGGCCAGGCAAAAGGGCAAAGAAAGGCAAGGCAAGGTAAGTCAAAATTACAAACCATGGCAAGGCCAGGAAAAAGGCCAAAGCAAGGAAAGGCAAGGCAAAAGGGGAAAGCAAGGCAAGGGAAAATGGCAAAGCAAGGCAAAGCAAGGCAAGACAAAAGGGCAAAGCAAGGCAAGGAAAAAGAGCAAAGCATGGCAAGACAAGGCAAGGCAAAAGGTCAAAAGAAAGGCAAGGCAAATCAGGGCAAAAGGAGAAAGGAAGGCAAGGCAAGACAAGGCAAAGAGGCAAAGCAAGGCAAGGTAAGGCAAGGCAAAAGGGGAAAGCAAAGCAAGGCAAGGCGAAAGGAAGGAAGACAAGCATGACAAGGCAAGGCAAGGAAAAAGGGTATAGCAAGTCAAGGCAAGGTAAGGCAAAAGGGCAATTCAAGGAAAGGCAAAATGGCAAAGCAAGGCAAGGCAAAAGGGCAAAGGAAAGCAAGTCAAAATGGCAAAGTATGACAAGGCAAGGCAAGGAAAAAGGGTATAGCAAGTCAAGGCAAAGTAAGGCAAAAGGGCAATTCAAGGAAAGGCAAAATGGCAAAGCAAGGCAAGGCAAAAGGGCAAAGCAAGGCAAAGCAAGGCAAGACAAAAGGGCAAAGCAAGGCAAGGAAAAAGAGCAAAGCATGGCAAGACAAGGCAAGGCAAAAGGTCAAAAGAAAGGCAAGGCAAATCAGGGCAAAAGGAGAAAGGAAGGCAAGGCAAGACAAGGCAAAGAGGAAAAGCAAGGCAAGGCAAAAGGGCAAAGCAAAGCAAGTCAAAAGGGCAAAGCATGACAAGGCAAGGCAATGCAAAAGGGCAAAGCATGAAAAGGCAAGGCAAGGAAAAAGGGTAAAGCATGTCAAGGCAAGGTAAGGCAAAACGGCAATGGAAGGAAAAGCAAAATGGCAAAGCAAGACAAGGCAAAAGGGAAAGCATAACAAGGCAAAGCAAGGCAAAAGGGCAAAGCAAGACAAGGCAAAAGGGCAAAGCAAGGAAAGTCAAAAGGGCAAAGCATGACAAGGCAAGGCAAGGAAAAAGGGTATAGCAAGTCAAGGCAAGGTAAGGCAAAAGGGCAATTCAAGATAAGGCAAAATGGCAAAGCAAGGCAAGGCAAAAGGACAAAGCAAAGCATGTCAAAAGGGCAAAGCATGACAAGGCAAGGCAAGGAAAAAGGGTATAGCAAGTCAAGGCAAGGTAAGGCAAAAGGGCAATTCAAGGAAAGGCAAAATGGCAAAGCAAGGCAAGGCAAAAGGGCAAAGCAAAGCAAGTCAAAATGGCAAAGTATGACAAGGCAAGGCAAGGAAAAAGGGTATAGCAAGTCAAGGCAAAGTAAGGCAAAAGGGCAATTCAAGGAAAGGCAAAATGGCAAAGCAAGGCAAGGCAAAAGGGCAAAGCATAACAAGGCAAAGCAAGGCAAAAGGGCAAAGCAAGGCAAGGCAAAAGGGCAAAGCAAGGCAAGTCAAAAGGGCAAAGCATGACAAGGCAAGGCAAGGAAAAAGGGTATAGCAAGTCAAGGCAAGGTAAGGCAAAAGGGCAATTCAAGGAAAGGCAAAATGGCAAAGCAAGGCAAGGCAAAAGGGCAAAGCAAGGCCAGGCAAAAGTGCAAAGAAAGGCAAGGCAAGGTAAGTCAAAAGGACAAACCATGGCAAGGCCAGGAAAAAGGCCAAAGCAAGGAAAGGCAAGGCAAAAGGGGAAAGCAAGGCAAGGGAAAATGGCAAAGCAAGGCAAGGCAAGGAAAGACAAAAGGGCAAAGCAAGGCAAGGAAAAAGAGCAAAGCATGGCAAGGCAAGGCAAAAGGTCAAAAGAAAGGCAAGGCAAATCAGGGCAAAAGGAGAAAGGAAGGCAAGGCAAGACAAGGCAAAGAGACAAAGCAAGGCAAGGCAAAAGGGCATAGCAAGGCAAGGTAAGGCAAAGGGGCAAAGCAAGGCATGGAAAGGCAAAGGCAAGGGAAGGCAAAAGGGTAAAGCAAGGCAAGGAAAGGCAAGGGAAAAGGAGAAAGCAAAGCAAGGCAAGGCAAAAGGATAAGGAAGACACGTCAAGGCAAGGCAAAGATGAAAGCAAGGCAATGCAAGGCAATTCAAAACGGCAAAACAAGGAAAGGCAAGGCAAAAGGGCAAAGCAAAGCAAGTCAAAAGGGCAAAGCATGACAAGGCAAGGCAAGGCAAAAGGGCAAAGCATGACAAGGCAAGGTAAGGCAAAAGGGCAATGCAAGGAAAGGCAAAATGGCAAAGCAAGACAAGGCAAAAATGGCAAAGCATAACAAGGCAAAGCAAGGCAAAAGGGCAAAGCAAGGCAAGTCAAAAGGGCAAAGCATGACAAGGCAAGGCAAGGAAAAAGGGTATAGCAAGTCAAGGCAAGGTAAGGCAAAAGGGCAATTCAAGGAAAGGCAAAATGGCAAAGCAAGGCAAGGCAAAAGGGCAAAGCATAACAAGGCAAAGCAAGGCAAAAGGGCAAAGCAAGGCAAGGCAAAAGGGCAAAGCATGGCAAGGCAAGGAAAAAGGGCAACTCAATGCAAGGCCGGGCAAAAGTGCAAAGAAAGGCAAGGCAAGGTAAGTCAAAAGGACAAACCATGGCAAGGCCAGGAAAAAGGCCAAAGCAAGGAAAGGCAAGGCAAAAGGGGAAAGCAAGGCAAGGGAAAATGGCAAAGCAAGGCAAGGTAAGGCAAGACAAAAAGGCAAAGCAAGGCAAGGAAAAAGAGCAAAGCATGGCAAGGCAAGGCAAGGCAAAAGGTCAAAAGAAAGGCAAGGCAAATCAGGGCAAAAGGAGAAAGGAAGGCAAGGCAAGTCAAGGCAAAGAGTCAAAGCAAGGCAAGGCAAAGGGTCAAAGGAAGGCATGGAAAGGCAAGGCAAAGGAAGGCAAAAGGGTAAAGCAAGGCAAGGAAAGGCAAGGCAAAAGGGGAAAGCAAAGCAAGGCAAGGCAAAATGATAAGGAAGACACGTCAAGGCAAGGCAAAGATGAAAGTAAGGCAATGCAAGGCAATTCAAAACGGCAAAACAAGGAAAGGCAAGGCAAAAGGGCAAAGCAAAGCAAGTCAAAAGGGCAAAGCATGACAAGGCAAGGTAAGGCAAAAGGGCAATGCAAGGAAAGGCAAAATGGCAAAGCAAGACAAGTCAAAAGGGCAAAGCATAACAAGGCAAAGCAAGGCAAAAGGGCAAAGCAAGGCAAGTCAAAAGGGCAAAGCATGACAAGGCAAGGCAAGGAAAAAGGGTATAGCAAGTCAAGGCAAGGTAAGGCAAAAGGTCAAAAGAAAGGCAAGGCAAATCAGGGCAAAAGGAGAAAGGAAGGCAAGGCAAGACAAGGCAAAGAGGCAAAGCAAGGCAAGGTAAGGCAAAAGGGCAATTCAAGGAAAGGCAAAATGGCAAAGCAAGGCAAGGCAAAAGGGCAAAGCATAACAAGGCAAAGCAAGGCAAAAGGGCAAAGCAAGGCAAGGCAAAAGGACAAAGCAAAGCAAGTCAAAAGGGCAAAGCATGACAAGGCAAGGCAAGGAAAAAGGGTATAGCAAGTCAAGGCAAGGTAAGGCAAAAGGGCAATTCAAGGAAAGGCAAAATGGCAAAGCAAGGCAAGGCAAAAGGGCAAAGCATAACAAGGCAAAGCAAGGCAAAAGGGCAAAGCAAGGCAAGGCAAAAGGGCAAAGCAAGGCAAGTCAAAAGGGCAAAGCATGACAAGGCAAGGCAAGGATGAAGGGTATAGCAAGTCAAGGCAAGGTAAGGCAAAAGGGCAATTCAAGGAAAGGCAAAATGGCAAAGCAAGGCAAGGCAAAAGGACAAAGCAAAGCAAGTCAAAAGGGCAGAGCATGACAAGGCAAGGCAAGGAAAAAGGGTATAGCAAGTCAAGGCAAGGTAAGGCAAAAGGGCAATTCAAGGAAAGGCAAAATGGCAAAGCAAGGCAAGGCAAAAGGGCAAAGCATAACAAGGCAAAGCAAGGCAAAAGGGCAAAGCAAGGCAAGGCAAAAGGACAAAGCAAAGCAAGTCAAAAGGGCAAAGCATGACAAGGCAAGGCAAGGAAAAAGGGTATAGCAAGTCAAGGCAAGGTAAGGCAAAAGGGCAATTCAAGGAAAGGCAAAATGGCAAAGCAAGGCAAGGCAAAAGGGCAAAGCATAACAAGGCAAAGCAAGGCAAAAGGGCAAAGCAAGGCAAGGCAAAAGGGCAAAGCAAGGCAAGTCAAAAGGGCAAAGCATGACAAGGCAAGGCAAGGAAAAAGGGTATAGCAAGTCAAGGCAAGGTAAGGCAAAAGGGCAATTCAAGGAAAGGCAAAATGGCAAAGCAAGGCAAGGCAAAAGGGCAAAGCAAGGCCAGGCAAAAGTGCAAAGAAAGGCAAGGCAAGGTAAGTCAAAAGGACAAACCATGGCAAGGCCAGGGAAAGGCCAAAGCAAGGAAGGGCAAGGCAAAAGGGGAAAGCAAGGCAAGGGAAAATGGCAAAGCAAGGCAAGGCAAGGAAAGACAAAAGGGCAAAGCAAGGCAAGGAAAAAGAGCAAAGCATGGCAAGGCAAGGCAAAAGGTCAAAAGAAAGGCAAGGCAAATCAGGGCAAAAGGAGAAAGGAAGGCAAGGCAAGTCAAGGCAAAGAGTCAAAGCAAGGCAAGGCAAAGGGTCAAAGGAAGGCATGGAAAGGCAAGGCAAAGGAAGGCAAAAGGGTAAAGCAAGGCAAGGAAAGGCAAGGCAAAAGGGGAAAGCAAAGCAAGGCAAGGCAAAATGATAAGGAAGACACGTCAAGGCAAGGCAAAGATGAAAGTAAGGCAATGCAAGGCAATTCAAAAGGGCAAAACAAGGAAAGGCAAGGCAAAAGGGCAAAGCAAAGCAAGTCAAAAGGGCAAAGCATGACAAGGCAAGGTAAGGCAAAAGGGCAATGCAAGGAAAGGCAAAATGGCAAAGCAAGACAAGTCAAAAGGGCAAAGCATAACAAGGCAAAGCAAGGCAAAAGGGCAAAGCAAGGCAAGTCAAAAGGGCAAAGCATGACAAGGCAAGGCAAGGAAAAAGGGTATAGCAAGTC
Source organism: Columba livia (assembly GCF_036013475.1). NCBI lineage: Eukaryota > Metazoa > Chordata > Aves > Columbiformes > Columbidae > Columba > Columba livia. The sequence goes on from NW_027043096.1 coordinate 354,046, forward strand.
AAGGCAAGGTAAGGCAAAAGGTCAAAAGAAAGGCAAGGCAAATCAGGGCAAAAGGAGAAAGGAAGGCAAGGCAAGACAAGGCAAAGAGGCAAAGCAAGGCAAGGTAAGGAAAAAGGGCAATGCAAGGAAAAGCAAAATGGCAAAGCAAGACAAGGCAAAAGGGAAAGCATAACAAGGCAAAGCAAGGCAAAAGGGCAAAGCAAGACAAGGCAAAAGGGCAAAGCAAGGAAAGTCAAAAGGGCAAAGCATGACAAGGCAAGGCAAGGATCAAGGGTATAGCAAGTCAAGGCAAGGTAAGGCAAAAGGGCAATTCAAGGAAAGGCAAAATGGCAAAGCAAGGCAAGGCAAAAGGACAAAGCAAAGCAAGTCAAAAGGGCAGAGCATGACAAGGCAAGGCAAGGAAAAAGGGTATAGCAAGTCAAGGCAAGGTAAGGCAAAAGGGCAATTCAAGGAAAGGCAAAATGGCAAAGCAAGGCAAGGCAAAAGGGCAAAGCATAACAAGGCAAAGCAAGGCAAAAGGGCAAAGCAAGGCAAGGCAAAAGGACAAAGCAAAGCAAGTCAAAAGGGCAAAGCATGACAAGGCAAGGCAAGGAAAAAGGGTATAGCAAGTCAAGGCAAGGTAAGGCAAAAGGGCAATTCAAGGAAAGGCAAAATGGCAAAGCAAGGCAAGGCAAAAGGGCAAAGCATAACAAGGCAAAGCAAGGCAAAAGGGCAAAGCAAGGCAAGGCAAAAGGGCAAAGCAAGGCAAGTCAAAAGGGCAAAGCATGACAAGGCAAGGCAAGGAAAAAGGGTATAGCAAGTCAAGGCAAGGTAAGGCAAAAGGGCAATTCAAGGAAAGGCAAAATGGCAAAGCAAGGCAAGGCAAAAGGGCAAAGCAAGGCCAGGCAAAAGTGCAAAGAAAGGCAAGGCAAGGTAAGTCAAAAGGACAAACCATGGCAAGGCCAGGGAAAGGCCAAAGCAAGGAAGGGCAAGGCAAAAGGGGAAAGCAAGGCAAGGGAAAATGGCAAAGCAAGGCAAGGCAAGGAAAGACAAAAGGGCAAAGCAAGGCAAGGAAAAAGAGCAAAGCATGGCAAGGCAAGGCAAAAGGTCAAAAGAAAGGCAAGGCAAATCAGGGCAAAAGGAGAAAGGAAGGCAAGGCAAGTCAAGGCAAAGAGTCAAAGCAAGGCAAGGCAAAGGGTCAAAGGAAGGCATGGAAAGGCAAGGCAAAGGAAGGCAAAAGGGTAAAGCAAGGCAAGGAAAGGCAAGGCAAAAGGGGAAAGCAAAGCAAGGCAAGGCAAAATGATAAGGAAGACACGTCAAGGCAAGGCAAAGATGAAAGTAAGGCAATGCAAGGCAATTCAAAACGGCAAAACAAGGAAAGGCAAGGCAAAAGGGCAAAGCAAAGCAAGTCAAAAGGGCAAAGCATGACAAGGCAAGGTAAGGCAAAAGGGCAATGCAAGGAAAGGCAAAATGGCAAAGCAAGACAAGGCAAAAGGGCAAAGCATAACAAGGCAAAGCAAGGCAAAAGGGCAAAGCAAGGCAAGTCAAAAGGGCAAAGCATGACAAGGCAAGGCAAGGAAAAAGGGTATAGGAAGTCAAGGCAAGGTAAGGCAAAAGGGCAATTCAAGGAAAGACAAAATGGCAAAGCAAGGCAAGGCAAAAGGGCAAAGCATGGCAAGGCAAGGAAAAAGGGCAACTCAATGCAAGGCCAGGCAAACGGGCAAAGAAAGGCAAGGCAAGGTAAGTCAAAAGGACAAACCATGGCAAGGCCAGGAAAAAGGCCAAAGCAAGGAAAGGCAAGGCAAAAGGGAAAAGCAAGGCAAGGGAAAATGGCAAAGCAAGGCAAGGCAAGGCAAGACAAAAGGGCAAAGCAAGGCAAGGAAAAAGAGCAAAGCATGGCAAGGCAAGGCAAGGCAAAAGGTAAAAAGAAAGGCAAGGCAAATCAGGGCAAAAGGAGAAAGGAAGGCAAGGCAAGACAAGGCAAAGAGGCAAAGCAAGGCAAGGTAAGGCAAGGCAAAAGGGGAAAGCAAAGCAAGGCAAGGCGAAAGGATAAGGAAGACACGTCAAGGCAAGGCAAAGATGAAAGTAAGGCAATCCAAGGAAATTGAAAACGGCAAAACAAGGAAAGGCAAGGCAAAAGGGCAAAGCAAAGCAAGTCAAAAGGGCAAAGCATGACAAGGCAAGGCAATGCAAAAGGGCAAAGCATGAAAAGGCAAGGCAAGGCAAAAGGGTAAAGCTTGTCAAGGCAAGGTAAGGCAAAAGGGCAATGCAAGGAAAAGCAAAATGGCAAAGCAAGACAAGGCAAAAGGGAAAGCATAACAAGGCAAAGCAAGTAAAAAGGGCAAAGCAAGACAAGGCAAAAGGGCAAAGCAAGGAAAGTAAAAAGGGCAAAGCATGACAAGGCAAGGCAAGGATCAAGGGTATAGCAAGTCAAGGCAAGGTAAGGCAAAAGGGCAATTCAAGGAAAGGCAAAATGGCAAAGCAAGGCAAGGCAAAAGGACAAAGCAAAGCAAGTCAAAAGGGCAGAGCATGACAAGGCAAGGCAAGGAAAAAGGGTATAGCAAGTCAAGGCAAGGTAAGGCAAAAGGGCAATTCAAGGAAAGGCAAAATGGCAAAGCAAGGCAAGGCAAAAGGGCAAAGCAAAGCAAGTCAAAATGGCAAAGTATGACAAGGCAAGGCAAGGAAAAAGGGTATAGCAAGTCAAGGCAAAGTAAGGCAAAAGGGCAATTCAAGGAAAGGCAAAATGGCAAAGCAAGGCAAGGCAAAAGGGCAAAGCATAACAAGGCAAAGCAAGGCAAAAGGGCAAAGCAAGGCAAGGCAAAAGGGCAAAGCAAGGCAAGTCAAAAGGGCAAAGCGTGACAAGGCAAGGCAAGGAAAAAGGGTATAGCATGCCAAGGCAAGGTAAGGCAAAAGGGCAATTCAAGGAAAGGCAAAATGGCAAAGCAAGGCAAGGCAAAAGGGCAAAGCAAGGACAGGCAAAAGTGCAAAGAAAGGCAAGGCAAGGTAAGTCAAAAGGACAAACCATGGCAAGGCCAGGAAAAAGGCCAAAGCAAGGAAAGGCAAGGCAAAAGGGGAAAGCAAGGCAAGGGAAAATGGCAAAGCAAGGCAAGGCAAGGAAAGACAAAAGGGCAAAGCAAGGCAAGGAAAAAGAGCAAAGCATGGCAAGGCAAGGCAAAAGGTCAAAAGAAAGGCAAGGCAAATCAGGGCAAAAGGAGAAAGGAAGGCAAGGCAAGACAAGGCAAAGAGACAAAGCAAGGCAAGGCAAAAGGGCATAGCAAGGCAAGGTAAGGCAAAGGGGCAAAGCAAGGCATGGAAAGGCAAAGGCAAGGGAAGGCAAAAGGGTAAAGCAAGGCAAGGAAAGGCAAGGGAAAAGGAGAAAGCAAAGCAAGGCAAGGCAAAAGGATAAGGAAGACACGTCAAGGCAAGGCAAAGATGAAAGCAAGGCAATGCAAGGCAATTCAAAACGGCAAAACAAGGAAAGGCAAGGCAAAAGGGCAAAGCAAAGCAAGTCAAAAGGGCAAAGCATGACAAGGCAAGGCAAGGCAAAAGGGCAAAGCATGACAAGGCAAGGTAAGGCAAAAGGGCAATGCAAGGAAAGGCAAAATGGTAAAGCAAGACAAGGCAAAAATGGCAAAGCATAACAAGGCAAAGCAAGGCAAAAGGGCAAAGCAAGGCAAGTCAAAAGGGCAAAGCATGACAAGGCAAGGCAAGGAAAAAGGGTATAGCAAGTCAAGGCAAGGTAAGGCAAAAGGGCAATTCAAGGAAAGGCAAAATGGCAAAGCAAGGCAAGGCAAAAGGGCAAAGCATAACAAGGCAAAGCAAGGCAAAAGGGCAAAGCAAGGCAAGGCAAAAGGGCAAAGCATGGCAAGGCAAGGAAAAAGGGCAACTCAATGCAAGGCCGGGCAAAAGTGCAAAGAAAGGCAAGGCAAGGTAAGTCAAAAGGACAAACCATGGCAAGGCCAGGAAAAAGGCCAAAGCAAGGAAAGGCAAGGCAAAAGGGGAAAGCAAGGCAAGGGAAAATGGCAAAGCAAGGCAAGGTAAGGCAAGACAAAAGGGCAAAGCAAGGCAAGGAAAAAGAGCAAAGCATGGCAAGGCAAGGCAAGGCAAAAGGTCAAAAGAAAGGCAAGGCAAATCAGGGCAAAAGGAGAAAGGAAGGCAAGGCAAGTCAAGGCAAAGAGTCAAAGCAAGGCAAGGCAAAGGGTCAAAGGAAGGCATGGAAAGGCAAGGCAAAGGAAGGCAAAAGGGTAAAGCAAGGCAAGGAAAGGCAAGGCAAAAGGGGAAAGCAAAGCAAGGCAAGGCAAAATGATAAGGAAGACACGTCAAGGCAAGGCAAAGATGAAAGTAAGGCAATGCAAGGCAATTCAAAACGGCAAAAAAAGGAAAGGCAAGGCAAAAGGGCAAAGCAAAGCAAGTCAAAAAGGCAAAGAATGACAAGGCAAGGCAAGGCAAAAGGCTAATGCATGTCAAGGCAAGGTAAGGCAAAAGGGCAATGCAAGGAAACGCAAAATGGCAAAGCAGACAAGGCAAAAGGGCAAAGCATAACAAGGCAAAGCAAGGCAAAAGGGCAAAGCAAGGCAAGTCAAAAGGGCAAAGCATGACAAGGCAAGGCTAGGAAAAAGGGTATAGCAAGTCAAGGCAAGGTAAGGCAAAAGGGCAATTCAAGGAAAGGCAAAATGGCAAAGCAAGGCAAGGAAAAAGAGCAAAGCATGGCAAGGCAAGGCAAAAGGTCAAAAGAAAGGCAAGGCAAATCAGGGCAAAAGGAGAAAGGAAGGCAAGGCAAGAGAAGGCAAAGAGACAAAGCAAGGCAAGGCAAAAGGGCATAGCAAGGCAAGGTAAGGCAAAGGGGCAAAGCAAGGCATGGAAAGGCAAGGCAAGAGAAGGCAAAAGGGTAAAGCAAGGCAAGGAAAGGCAAGGCAAAAGGAGAAAGCAAAGAAAGGCAAGGCAGAAGGATAAGGAAGACACGTCAAGGCAAGGCAAAGATGAAAGCAAGGCAATGCAAGGCAATTCAAAACGGCAAAACAAGGAAAGGCAAGGCAAAAGGGCAAAGCAAAGCAAGTCAAAAGGGCAAAGCATGACAAGGCAAGGCAAGGCAAAAGGGCAAAGCATGACAAGGCAAGGCAAGGCAAAAGGGCAACGCAAGGAAAGGCAAAATGGCAAAGCAAGACAAGGCAAAAGGGCAAAGCATAACAAGGCAAAGCAAGGCAAAAGGGCAAAGCAAGGCAAGTCAAAAGGGCAAAGCATGACAAGGCAAGGCAAGGCAAAAGGGTATAGCAAGTCAAGGCAAGGTAAGGCAAAAGGGCAATTCAAGGAAAGGCAAAATGGCAAAGCAAGGCAAGGCAAATGGGCAAAGCATGAAAAGGCAAGGCAAGGAAAAAGGGTATAGCAAGTCAAGGCAAGGTAAGGCAAAAGGGCAATTCAAGGAAAGGCAAAATGGCAAAGCAAGGCAAGGCAAAAGGGCAAAGCAAAGCAAGTCAAAATGGCAAAGTATGACAAGGCAAGGCAAGGAAAAAGGCTATAGCAAGTCAAGGCAAGGTAAGGCAAAAGGGCAATTCAAGGAAAGGCAAAATGGCAAAGCAAGGCAAGGCAAAAGGGCAAAGCATAACAAGGCAAAGCAAGGCAAAAGGGCAAAGCAAGGCAAGGCAAAAGGGCAAAGCATGGCAAGGCAAGGAAAAAGGGCAACTCAATGCAAGACCGGGCAAAACGGCAAAGAAAGGCAAGGCAAGGTAAGTCAAAAGGACAAACCATGGCAAGGCCAGGAAAAAGGCCAAAGCAAGGAAAGGCAAGGCAAAAGGGGAAAGCAAGGCAAGGGAAAATGGCAAAGCAAGGCAAGGTAAGGCAAGACAAAAGGGCAAAGCAAGGCAAGGAAAAAGAGCAAAGCATGGCAAGGCAAGGCAAGGCAAAAGGTCAAAAGAAAGGCAAGGCAAATCAGGGCAAAAGGAGAAAGGAAGGCAAGGCAAGTCAAGGCAAAGAGTCAAAGCAAGGCAAGGCAAAGGGTCAAAGGAAGGCATGGAAAGGCAAGGCAAAGGAAGGCAAAAGGGTAAAGCAAGGCAAGGAAAGGCAAGGCAAAAGGGGAAAGCAAAGCAAGGCAAGGCAAAATGATAAGGAAGACACGTCAAGGCAAGGCAAAGATGAAAGTAAGGCAATGCAAGGCAATTCAAAACGGCAAAACAAGGAAAGGCAAGGCAAAAGGGCAAAGCAAAGCAAGTCAAAAGGGCAAAGCATGACAAGGCAAGGTAAGGCAAAAGGGCAATGCAAGGAAAGGCAAAATGGCAAAGCAAGGCAAGGCAAAAGGGCAAAGCATAAGAAGGCAAAGCAAGGCAAAAGGGCAAAGAAAGGCAAGTCAAAAGGGCAAAGCATGAAAAGGCAAGGCAAGGAAAAAGGGTATAGCAAGTCAAGGCAAGGTAAGGCAAAAGGGCAATTCAAGGAAAGACAAAATGGCAAAGCAAGGCAAGGCAAAAGGGCAAAGCATGGCAAGGCAAGGAAAAAGGGCAACTCAATGCAAGGCCAGGCAAAAGGGCAAAGAAAGGCAAGGCAAGGTAAGTCAAAAGGACAAACCATGGCAAGGCCAGGAAAAAGGCCAAAGCAAGGAAAGGCAAGGCAAAAGGGGAAAGCAAGGCAAGGGAAAATGGCAAAGCAAGGCAAAGCAAGGCAAGACAAAAGGGCAAAGCAAGGCAAGGAAAAAGAGCAAAGCATGGCAAGACAAGGCAAGGCAAAAGGTCAAAAGAAAGGCAAGGCAAATCAGGGCAAGAGGAGAAAGGAAGGCAAGGCAAGACAAGGCAAAGAGGCAAAGCAAGGCAAGGTAAGGCAAGAAAAAAGGGGAAAGCAAAGCAAGGCAAGGCGAAAGGATAAGGAAGACACGTCAAGGCAAGGCAAAGATGAAAGTAAGGCAATGCAAGGAAATTGAAAACGGCAAAACAAGGAAAGGCAAGGCAAAAGGGCAAAGCAAAGCAAGTCAAAAGGGCAAAGCATGACAAGGCAAGGCAAGGCAAAAGGGCAAAGCATGTCAAGGCAAGGTAAGGCAAAAGGGCAATGCAAGGAAAGGCAAAATGGCAAAGCAAGACAAAGCAAAAGGGCAAAGCATAACAAGGCAAAGCAAGGCAGAAGGGCAAAGCAAGGCAAGGCAAAAGGGCAAAGCAAGGAAAGTCAAAAGGGCAAAGCATGACAAGGCAAGGCAAGGAAAAAGGGTATAGCAAGTTAAGGCAAGGTAAGGCAAAAGGGCAATTCAAGGAAAGGCAAAATGGCAAAGCAAGGCAAGGCAAAAGGACAAAGCAAAGCAAGTCAAAAGGGCAAAGCATGACAAGGCAAGGCAAGAAAAAAGGGTATAGCAAGTCAAGGCAAGGTAAGGCAAAAGGGCAATTCAAGGAAAGGCAAAATGGCAAAGCAAGGCAAGGCAAAAGGGCAAAGCAAAGCAAGTCAAAATGGCAAAGTATGACAAGGCAAGGCAAGGAAAAAGGGTATAGCAAGTCAAGGCAAAGTAAGGCAAAAGGGCAATTCAAGGAAAGGCAAAATGGCAAAGCAAGGCAAGGCAAAAGGGCAAAGCATAACAAGGCAAAGCAAGGCAAAAGGGCAAAGCAAGGCAAGGCAAAAGGGCAAAGCAAGGCAAGTCAAAAGGGCAAAGCATGACAAGGCAAGGCAAGGCAAAAGGGCAATTCAAGGAAAGACAAAATGGCAAGGCAAAGCAAGGCAAAAGGGCAAAGAAAGGCAAGTCAAAAGGGCAAAGCATGAAAAGGCAAGGCAAGGAAAAAGGGTATAGCAAGTCAAGGCAAGGTAAGGCAAAAGGGCAATTCAAGGAAAGGCAAAATGGCAAAGCAAGGCAAGGTAAAAGGGCAAAGCAAGGCCAGGCAAAAGTGCAAAGAAAGGCAAGGCAAGGTAAGTCAATTGGACAAACCATGGCAAGGCCAGGAAAAAGGCCAAAGCAAGGAAAGGCAAGGCAAAAGGGGAAAGCAAGGCAAGGGAAAATGGCAAAGCAAGGCAAGGCAAGGAAAGACAAAAGGGCAAAGCAAGGCAAGGAAAAAGAGCAAAGCATGGCAAGGCAAGGCAAAAGGTCAAAAGAAAGGCAAGGCAAATCAGGGCAAAAGGAGAAAGGAAGGCAAGGCAAGACAAGGCAAAGAGACAAAGCAAGGCAAGGCAAAAGGGCATAGCAAGGCAAGTTAGGGCAAAGGGGCAAAGCAAGGCATGGAAAGGCAAAGGCAAGGGAAGGCAAAATGGTAAAGCAAGGCAAGGAAAGGCAAGGGAAAAGGAGAAAGCAAAGCAAGGCAAGGCAAAAGGATAAGGAAGACACGTCAAGGCAAGGCAAAGATGAAAGCAAGGCAATGCAAGGCAATTCAAAATGGCAAAACAAGGAAAGGCAAGGCAAAAGGGCAAAGCAAAGCAAGTCAAAAGGGCAAAGCATGACAAGGCAAGGCAAGGCAAAAGGGCAAAGCATGACAAGGCAAGGTAAGGCAAAAGGGCAATGCAAGGAAAGGCAAAATGGCAAAGCAAGACAAGGCAAAAGGGCAAAGCATAACAAGGCAAAGCAAGGCAAAAGGGCAAAGCAAGGCAAGTCAAAAGGGCAAAGCATGACAAGGCAAGGCAAGGAAAAAGGGTATAGCAAGTCAAGGCAAGGTAAGGCAAAAGGGCAATTCAAGGAAAGGCAAAATGGCAAAGCAAGGCAAGGCAAAAGGGCAAAGCATGAAAAGGCAAGGCAAGGAAAAAAAGGGTATAGCAAGTCAAGGCAATGTAAGGCAAAAGGGCAATTCAAGGAAAGACAAAATGGCAAAGCAAGGCAAGGCAAAAGGGCAAAGCATGGCCAGGCAAAAGTGCAAAGAAAGGCAAGGCAAGGTAAGTCAAAAGGACAAACCATGGCAAGGCCAGGAAAAAGGCCAAAGCAAGGAAAGGCAAGGCAAAAGGGGAAAGCAAGGCAAGGGAAAATGGCAAAGCAAGGCAAGGCAAGGAAAGACAAAAGGGCAAAGCAAGGCAAGGAAAAAGAGCAAAGCATGGCAAGGCAAGGCAAAAGGTCAAAAGAAAGGCAAGGCAAATCAGGGCAAAAGGAGAAAGGAAGGCAAGGCAAGACAAGGCAAAGAGACAAAGCAAGGCAAGGCAAAAGGGCATAGCAAGGCAAGGTAAGGCAAAGGGGCAAAGCAAGGCATGGAAAGGCAAAGGCAAGGGAAGGCAAAAGGGTAAAGCAAGGCAAGGAAAGGCAAGGGAAAAGGAGAAAGCAAAGCAAGGCAAGGCAAAAGGATAAGGAAGACACGTCAAGGCAAGGCAAAGATGAAAGCAAGGCAATGCAAGGCAATTCAAAACGGCAAAACAAGGAAAGGCAAGGCAAAAGGGCAAAGCAAAGCAAGTCAAAAGGGCAAAGCATGACAAGGCAAGGCAAGGCAAAAGGGCAAAGCATGACAAGGCAAGGTAAGGCAAAAGGGCAATGCAAGGAAAGGCAAAATGGCAAAGCAAGACAAGGCAAAAATGGCAAAGCATAACAAGGCAAAGCAAGGCAAAAGGGCAAAGCAAGGCAAGTCAAAAGGGCAAAGCATGACAAGGCAAGGCAAGGAAAAAGGGTATAGCAAGTCAAGGCAAGGTAAGGCAAAAGGGCAATTCAAGGAAAGGCAAAATGGCAAAGCAAGGCAAGGCAAAAGGGCAAAGCATAACAAGGCAAAGCAAGGCAAAAGGGCAAAGCAAGGCAAGGCAAAAGGGCAAAGCATGGCAAGGCAAGGAAAAAGGGCAACTCAATGCAAGGCCGGGCAAAAGTGCAAAGAAAGGCAAGGCAAGGTAAGTCAAAAGGACAAACCATGGCAAGGCCAGGAAAAAGGCCAAAGCAAGGAAAGGCAAGGCAAAAGGGGAAAGCAAGGCAAGGGAAAATGGCAAAGCAAGGCAAGGTAAGGCAAGACAAAAGGGCAAAGCAAGGCAAGGAAAAAGAGCAAAGCATGGCAAGGCAAGGCAAGGCAAAAGGTCAAAAGAAAGGCAAGGCAAATCAGGGCAAAAGGAGAAAGGAAGGCAAGGCAAGTCAAGGCAAAGAGTCAAAGCAAGGCAAGGCAAAGGGTCAAAGGAAGGCATGGAAAGGCAAGGCAAAGGAAGGCAAAAGGGTAAAGCAAGGCAAGGAAAGGCAAGGCAAAAGGGGAAAGCAAAGCAAGGCAAGGCAAAATGATAAGGAAGACACGTCAAGGCAAGGCAAAGATGAAAGTAAGGCAATGCAAGGCAATTCAAAACGGCAAAAAAAGGAAAGGCAAGGCAAAAGGGCAAAGCAAAGCAAGTCAAAAAGGCAAAGAATGACAAGGCAAGGCAAGGCAAAAGGCTAATGCATGTCAAGGCAAGGTAAGGCAAAAGGGCAATGCAAGGAAACGCAAAATGGCAAAGCAGACAAGGCAAAAGGGCAAAGCATAACAAGGCAAAGCAAGGCAAAAGGGCAAAGCAAGGCAAGTCAAAAGGGCAAAGCATGACAAGGCAAGGCTAGGAAAAAGGGTATAGCAAGTCAAGGCAAGGTAAGGCAAAAGGGCAATTCAAGGAAAGGCAAAATGGCAAAGCAAGGCAAGGAAAAAGAGCAAAGCATGGCAAGGCAAGGCAAAAGGTCAAAAGAAAGGCAAGGCAAATCAGGGCAAAAGGAGAAAGGAAGGCAAGGCAAGAGAAGGCAAAGAGACAAAGCAAGGCAAGGCAAAAGGGCATAGCAAGGCAAGGTAAGGCAAAGGGGCAAAGCAAGGCATGGAAAGGCAAGGCAAGAGAAGGCAAAAGGGTAAAGCAAGGCAAGGAAAGGCAAGGCAAAAGGAGAAAGCAAAGAAAGGCAAGGCAGAAGGATAAGGAAGACACGTCAAGGCAAGGCAAAGATGAAAGCAAGGCAATGCAAGGCAATTCAAAACGGCAAAACAAGGAAAGGCAAGGCAAAAGGGCAAAGCAAAGCAAGTCAAAAGGGCAAAGCATGACAAGGCAAGGCAAGGCAAAAGGGCAAAGCATGACAAGGCAAGGCAAGGCAAAAGGGCAACGCAAGGAAAGGCAAAATGGCAAAGCAAGACAAGGCAAAAGGGCAAAGCATAACAAGGCAAAGCAAGGCAAAAGGGCAAAGCAAGGCAAGTCAAAAGGGCAAAGCATGACAAGGCAAGGCAAGGCAAAAGGATATAGCAAGTCAAGGCAAGGTAAGGCAAAAGGGCAATTCAAGGAAAGGCAAAATGGCAAAGCAAGGCAAGGCAAAAGGGCAAAGCAAAGCAAGTCAAAATGGCAAAGTATGACAAGGCAAGGCAAGGAAAAAGGCTATAGCAAGTCAAGGCAAGGTAAGGCAAAAGGGCAATTCAAGGAAAGGCAAAATGGCAAAGCAAGGCAAGGCAAAAGGGCAAAGCATAACAAGGCAAAGCAAGGCAAAAGGGCAAAGCAAGGCAAGGCAAAAGGGCAAAGCAAGGCAAGGAAAAAGGGAAACTCAATGCAAGACCGGGCAAAACGGCAAAGAAAGGCAAGGCAAGGTAAGTCAAAAGGACAAACCATGGCAAGGCCAGGAAAAAGGCCAAAGCAAGGAAAGGCAAGGCAAAAGGGGAAAGCAAGGCAAGGGAAAATGGCAAAGCAAGGCAAGGTAAGGCAAGACAAAAGGGCAAAGCAAGGCAAGGAAAAAGAGCAAAGCATGGCAAGGCAAGGCAAGGCAAAAGGTCAAAAGAAAGGCAAGGCAAATCAGGGCAAAAGGAGAAAGGAAGGCAAGGCAAGTCAAGGCAAAGAGTCAAAGCAAGGCAAGGCAAAGGGTCAAAGGAAGGCATGGAAAGGCAAGGCAAAGGAAGGCAAAAGGGTAAAGCAAGGCAAGGAAAGGCAAGGCAAAAGGGGAAAGCAAAGCAAGGCAAGGCAAAATGATAAGGAAGACACGTCAAGGCAAGGCAAAGATGAAAGTAAGGCAATGCAAGGCAATTCAAAACGGCAAAACAAGGAAAGGCAAGGCAAAAGGGCAAAGCAAAGCAAGTCAAAAGGGCAAAGCATGACAAGGCAAGGTAAGGCAAAAGGGCAATGCAAGGAAAGGCAAAATGGCAAAGCAAGGCAAGGCAAAAGGGCAAAGCATAAGAAGGCAAAGCAAGGCAAAAGGGCAAAGAAAGGCAAGTCAAAAGGGCAAAGCATGAAAAGGCAAGGCAAGGAAAAAGGGTATAGCAAGTCAAGGCAAGGTAAGGCAAAAGGGCAATTCAAGGAAAGACAAAATGGCAAAGCAAGGCAAGGCAAAAGGGCAAAGCATGGCAAGGCAAGGAAAAAGGGCAACTCAATGCAAGGCCAGGCAAAAGGGCAAAGAAAGGCAAGGCAAGGTAAGTCAAAAGGACAAACCATGGCAAGGCCAGGAAAAAGGCCAAAGCAAGGAAAGGCAAGGCAAAAGGGGAAAGCAAGGCAAGGGAAAATGGCAAAGCAAGGCAAAGCAAGGCAAGACAAAAGGGCAAAGCAAGGCAAGGAAAAAGAGCAAAGCATGGCAAGACAAGGCAAGGCAAAAGGTCAAAAGAAAGGCAAGGCAAATCAGGGCAAGAGGAGAAAGGAAGGCAAGGCAAGACAAGGCAAAGAGGCAAAGCAAGGCAAGGTAAGGCAAGAAAAAAGGGGAAAGCAAAGCAAGGCAAGGCGAAAGGATAAGGAAGACACGTCAAGGCAAGGCAAAGATGAAAGTAAGGCAATGCAAGGAAATTGAAAACGGCAAAACAAGGAAAGGCAAGGCAAAAGGGCAAAGCAAAGCAAGTCAAAAGGGCAAAGCATGACAAGGCAAGGCAAGGCAAAAGGGCAAAGCATGTCAAGGCAAGGTAAGGCAAAAGGGCAATGCAAGGAAAGGCAAAATGGCAAAGCAAGACAAAGCAAAAGGGCAAAGCATAACAAGGCAAAGCAAGGCAGAAGGGCAAAGCAAGGCAAGGCAAAAGGGCAAAGCAAGGAAAGTCAAAAGGGCAAAGCATGACAAGGCAAGGCAAGGAAAAAGGGTATAGCAAGTTAAGGCAAGGTAAGGCAAAAGGGCAATTCAAGGAAAGGCAAAATGGCAAAGCAAGGCAAGGCAAAAGGACAAAGCAAAGCAAGTCAAAAGGGCAAAGCATGACAAGGCAAGGCAAGAAAAAAGGGTATAGCAAGTCAAGGCAAGGTAAGGCAAAAGGGCAATTCAAGGAAAGGCAAAATGGCAAAGCAAGGCAAGGCAAAAGGGCAAAGCAAAGCAAGTCAAAATGGCAAAGTATGACAAGGCAAGGCAAGGAAAAAGGGTATAGCAAGTCAAGGCAAAGTAAGGCAAAAGGGCAATTCAAGGAAAGGCAAAATGGCAAAGCAAGGCAAGGCAAAAGGGCAAAGCATAACAAGGCAAAGCAAGGCAAAAGGGCAAAGCAAGGCAAGGCAAAAGGGCAAAGCAAGGCAAGTCAAAAGGGCAAAGCATGACAAGGCAAGGCAAGGCAAAAGGGCAATTCAAGGAAAGACAAAATGGCAAGGCAAAGCAAGGCAAAAGGGCAAAGAAAGGCAAGTCAAAAGGGCAAAGCATGAAAAGGCAAGGCAAGGAAAAAGGGTATAGCAAGTCAAGGCAAGGTAAGGCAAAAGGGCAATTCAAGGAAAGGCAAAATGGCAAAGCAAGGCAAGGTAAAAGGGCAAAGCAAGGCCAGGCAAAAGTGCAAAGAAAGGCAAGGCAAGGTAAGTCAATTGGACAAACCATGGCAAGGCCAGGAAAAAGGCCAAAGCAAGGAAAGGCAAGGCAAAAGGGGAAAGCAAGGCAAAGGAAAATGGCAAAGCAAGGCAAGGCAAGGAAAGACAAAAGGGCAAAGCAAGGCAAGGAAAAAGAGCAAAGCATGGCAAGGCAAGGCAAAAGGTCAAAAGAAAGGCAAGGCAAATCAGGGCAAAAGGAGAAAGGAAGGCAAGGCAAGACAAGGCAAAGAGACAAAGCAAGGCAAGGCAAAAGGGCATAGCAAGGCAAGTTAGGGCAAAGGGGCAAAGCAAGGCATGGAAAGGCAAAGGCAAGGGAAGGCAAAATGGTAAAGCAAGGCAAGGAAAGGCAAGGGAAAAGGAGAAAGCAAAGCAAGGCAAGGCAAAAGGATAAGGAAGACACGTCAAGGCAAGGCAAAGATGAAAGCAAGGCAATGCAAGGCAATTCAAAATGGCAAAACAAGGAAAGGCAAGGCAAAAGGGCAAAGCAAAGCAAGTCAAAAGGGCAAAGCATGACAAGGCAAGGCAAGGCAAAAGGGCAAAGCATGACAAGGCAAGGTAAGGCAAAAGGGCAATGCAAGGAAAGGCAAAATGGCAAAGCAAGACAAGGCAAAAGGGCAAAGCATAACAAGGCAAAGCAAGGCAAAAGGGCAAAGCAAGGCAAGTCAAAAGGGCAAAGCATGAAAAGGCAAGGCAAGGAAAAAGGGTATAGCAAGTCAAGGCAAGGTAAGGCAAAAAGGTAATTCAAGGAAAGACAAAATTGCAAAGCAAGGCAAGGCAAAAGGGCAAAGCATGGCAAGGCAAGGAAAAAGGGCAACTCAATGCAAGGCCAGGCAAAAGGGCAAAGAAAGGCAAGGCAAGGTAAGTCAAAAGGACAAACCATGGCAAGGCCAGGAAAAAGGCCAAAGCAAGGAAAGGCAAGGCAAAAGGGGAAAGCAAGGCAAGGGAAAATGGCAAAGCAAGGCAAAGCAAGGCAAGACAAAAGGGCAAAGCAAGGCAAGGAAAAAGAGCAAAGCATGGCAAGACAAGGCAAGGCAAAAGGTCAAAAGAAAGGCAAGGCAAATCAGGGCAAAAGGAGAAAGGAAGGCAAGGCAAGACAAGGCAAAGAGGCAAAGCAAGGCAAGGTAAGGCAAGAAAAAAGGGGAAAGCAAAGCAAGGCAAGGCGAAAGGATAAGGAAGACACGTCAAGGCAAGGCAAAGATGTAAGTAAGGCAATGCTAGGAAATTGAAAACGGCAAAACAAGGAAAGGCAAGGCAAAAGGGCAAAGCAAAGCAAGTCAAAAGGGCAAAGCATGACAAGGCAAGGCAAGGCAAAAGGGCAAAGCATGTCAAGGCAAGGTAAGGCAAAAGGGCAATGCAAGGAAAGGCAAAATGGCAAAGCAAGACAAGGCAAAAGGGCAAAGCATAACAAGGCAAAGCAAGGCAAAAGGGCAAAGCAAGGCAAGTCAAAAGGGCAAAGCATGACAAGGCAAGGCAAGGCAAAAGGGTATAGCAAGTCAAGGCAAGGTAAGGCAAAAGGGCAATTCAAGGAAAGGCAAAATGGCAAAGCAAGGCAAGGCAAATGGGCAAAGCATGAAAAGGCAAGGCAAGGAAAAAGGGTATAGCAAGTCAAGGCAAGGTAAGGCAAAAGGGCAATTCAAGGAAAGGCAAAATGGCAAAGCAAGGCAAGGCAAAAGGGCAAAGCAAAGCAAGTCAAAATGGCAAAGTATGACAAGGCAAGGCAAGGAAAAAGGCTATAGCAAGTCAAGGCAAGGTAAGGCAAAAGGGCAATTCAAGGAAAGGCAAAATGGCAAAGCAAGGCAAGGCAAAAGGGCAAAGCATAACAAGGCAAAGCAAGGCAAAAGGGCAAAGCAAGGCAAGGCAAAAGGGCAAAGCATGGCAAGGCAAGGAAAAAGGGCAACTCAATGCAAGACCGGGCAAAACGGCAAAGAAAGTCAAGGCAAGGTAAGTCAAAAGGACAAACCATGGCAAGGCCAGGAAAAAGGCCAAAGCAAGGAAAGGCAAGGCAAAAGGGGAAAGCAAGGCAAGGGAAAATGGCAAAGCAAGGCAAGGTAAGGCAAGACAAAAGGGCAAAGCAAGGCAAGGAAAAAGAGCAAAGCATGGCAAGGCAAGGCAAGGCAAAAGGTCAAAAGAAAGGCAAGGCAAATCAGGGCAAAAGGAGAAAGGAAGGCAAGGCAAGTCAAGGCAAAGAGTCAAAGCAAGGCAAGGCAAAGGGTCAAAGGAAGGCATGGAAAGGCAAGGCAAAGGAAGGCAAAAGGGTAAAGCAAGGCAAGGAAAGGCAAGGCAAAACGGGAAAGCAAAGCAAGGCAAGGCAAAATGATAAGGAAGACACGTCAAGGCAAGGCAAAGATGAAAGTAAGGCAATGCAAGGCAATTCAAAACGGCAAAACAAGGAAAGGCAAGGCAAAAGGGCAAAGCAAAGCAAGTCAAAAGGGCAAAGCATGACAAGGCAAGGTAAGGCAAAAGGGCAATGCAAGGAAAGGCAAAATGGCAAAGCAAGGCAAGGCAAAAGGGCAAAGCATAAGAAGGCAAAGCAAGGCAAAAGGGCAAAGAAAGGCAAGTCAAAAGGGCAAAGCATGAAAAGGCAAGGCAAGGAAAAAGGGTATAGCAAGTCAAGGCAAGGTAAGGCAAAAAGGCAATTCAAGGAAAGACAAAATGGCAAAGCAAGGCAAGGCAAAAGGGCAAAGCATGGCAAGGCAAGGAAAAAGGGCAACTCAATGCAAGGCCAGGCAAAAGGGCAAAGAAAGGCAAGGCAAGGTAAGTCAAAAGGACAAACCATGGCAAGGCCAGGAAAAAGGCCAAAGCAAGGAAAGGCAAGGCAAAAGGGGAAAGCAAGGCAAGGGAAAATGGCAAAGCAAGGCAAAGCAAGGCAAGACAAAAGGGCAAAGCAAGGCAAGGAAAAAGAGCAAAGCATGGCAAGACAAGGCAAGGCAAAAGGTCAAAAGAAAGGCAAGGCAAATCAGGGCAAAAGGAGAAAGGAAGGCAAGGCAAGACAAGGCAAAGAGGCAAAGCAAGGCAAAGTAAGGCAAGAAAAAAGGGGAAAGCAAAGCAAGGCAAGGCGAAAGGATAAGGAAGACACGTCAAGGCAAGGCAAAGATGAAAGTAAGGCAATGCAAGGAAATTGAAAACGGCAAAACAAGGAAAGGCAAGGCAAAAGGGCAAAGCAAAGCAAGTCAAAAGGGCAAAGCATGACAAGGCAAGGCAAGGCAAAAGGGCAAAGCATGTCAAGGCAAGGTAAGGCAAAAGGGCAATGCAAGGAAAGGCAAAATGGCAAAGCAAGACAAGGCAAAAGGGCAAAGCATAACAAGACAAAGAAAGGCAGAAGGGCAAAGCAAGGCAAGGCAAAAGGGCAAAGCAAGGAAAGTCAAAAGGGCAAAGCATGACAAGGCAAGGCAAGGAAAAAGGGTATAGCAAGTCAAGGCAAGGTAAGGCAAAAGGGCAATTCAAGGAAAGGCAAAATGGCAAAGCAAGGCAAGGCAAAAGGACAAAGCAAAGCAAGTCAAAAGGGCAAAGCATGACAAGGCAAGGCAAGGAAAAAGGGTATAGCAAGTCAAGGCAAGGTAAGGCAAAAGGGCAATTCAAGGAAAGGCAAAATGGCAAAGCAAGGCAAGGCAAAAGGGCAAAGCAAAGCAAGTCAAAATGGCAAAGTATGACAAGGCAAGGCAAGGAAAAAGGGTATAGCAAGTCAAGGCAAAGTAAGGCAAAAGGGCAATTCAAGGAAAGGCAAAATGGCAAAGCAAGGCAAGGCAAAAGGGCAAAGCATAACAAGGCAAAGCAAGGCAAAAGGGCAAAGCAAGGCAAGGCAAAAGGGCAAAGCAAGGCAAGTCAAAAGGGCAAAGCATGACAAGGCAAGGCAAGGCAAAAGGGCAATTCAAGGAAAGACAAAATGGCAAGGCAAAGCAAGGCAAAAGGGCAAAGAAAGGCAAGTCAAAAGGGCAAAGCATGAAAAGGCAAGGCAAGGAAAAAGGGTATAGCAAGTCAAGGCAAGGTAAGGCAAAAGGGCAATTCAAGGAAAGGCAAAATGGCAAAGCAAGGCAAGGTAAAAGGGCAAAGCAAGGCCAGGCAAAAGTGCAAAGAAAGGCAAGGCAAGGTAAGTCAAAAGGACAAACCATGGCAAGGCCAGGAAAAAGGCCAAAGCAAGGAAAGGCAAGGCAAAAGGGGAAAGCAAGGCAAGGGAAAATGGCAAAGCAAGGCAAGGCAAGGAAAGACAAAAGGGCAAAGCAAGGCAAGGAAAAAGAGCAAAGCATGGCAAGGCAAGGCAAAAGGTCAAAAGAAAGGCAAGGCAAATCAGGGCAAAAGGAGAAAGGAAGGCAAGGCAAGACAAAGCAAAGAGACAAAGCAAGGCAAGGCAAAAGGGCATAGCAAGGCAAGTTAGGGCAAAGGGGCAAAGCAAGGCATGGAAAGGCAAAGGCAAGGGAAGGCAAAATGGTAAAGCAAGGCAAGGAAAGGCAAGGGAAAAGGAGAAAGCAAAGCAAGGCAAGGCAAAAGGATAAGGAAGACACGTCAAGGCAAGGCAAAGATGAAAGCAAGGCAATGCAAGGCAATTCAAAACGGCAAAACAAGGAAAGGCAAGGCAAAAGGGCAAAGCAAAGCAAGTCAAAAGGGCAAAGCATGACAAGGCAAGGCAAGGCAAAAGGGCAAAGCATGACAAGGCAAGGTAAGGCAAAAGGGCAATGCAAGGAAAGGCAAAATGGCAAAGCAAGACAAGGCAAAAGGGCAAAGCATAACAAGGCAAAGCAAGGCAAAAGGGCAAAGCAAGGCAAGTCAAAAGGGCAAAGCATGACAAGGCAAGGCAAGGCAAAAGGGTATAGCAAGTCAAGGCAAGGTAAGGCAAAAGGGCAATTCAAGGAAAGGCAAAATGGCAAAGCAAGGCAAGGCAAAAGGGCAAAGCATGAAAAGGCAAGGCAAGGAAAAAAAGGGTATAGCAAGTCAAGGCAATGTAAGGCAAAAGGGCAATTCAAGGAAAGACAAAATGGCAAAGCAAGGCAAGGCAAAAGGGCAAAGCATGGCCAGGCAAAAGTGCAAAGAAAGGCAAGGCAAGGTAAGTCAAAAGGACAAACCATGGCAAGGCCAGGAAAAAGGCCAAAGCAAGGAAAGGCAAGGCAAAAGGGGAAAGCAAGGCAAGGGAAAATGGCAAAGCAAGGCAAGGCAAGGAAAGACAAAAGGGCAAAGCAAGGCAAGGAAAAAGAGCAAAGCATGGCAAGGCAAGGCAAAAGGTCAAAAGAAAGGCAAGGCAAATCAGGGCAAAAGGAGAAAGGAAGGCAAGGCAAGACAAGGCAAAGAGACAAAGCAAGGCAAGGCAAAAGGGCATAGCAAGGCAAGTTAGGGCAAAGGGGCAAAGCAAGGCATGGAAAGGCAAAGGCAAGGGAAGGCAAAATGGTAAAGCAAGGCAAGGAAAGGCAAGGGAAAAGGAGAAAGCAAAGCAAGGCAAGGCAAAAGGATAAGGAAGACACGTCAAGGCAAGGCAAAGATGAAAGCAAGGCAATGCAAGGCAATTCAAAACGGCAAAACAAGGAAAGGCAAGGCAAAAGGGCAAAGCAAAGCAAGTCAAAAGGGCAAAGCATGACAAGGCAAGGCAAGGCAAAAGGGCAAAGCATGACAAGGCAAGGTAAGGCAAAAGGGCAATGCAAGGAAAGGCAAAATGGCAAAGCAAGACAAGGCAAAAGGGCAAAGCATAACAAGGCAAAGCAAGGCAAAAGGGCAAAGCAAGGCAAGTCAAAAGGGCAAAGCATGACAAGGCAAGGCAAGGCAAAAGGGTATAGCAAGTCAAGGCAAGGTAAGGCAAAAGGGCAATTCAAGGAAAGGCAAAATGGCAAAGCAAGGCAAGGCAAAAGGGCAAAGCATGAAAAGGCAAGGCAAGGAAAAAAAGGGTATAGCAAGTCAAGGCAATGTAAGGCAAAAGGGCAATTCAAGGAAAGACAAAATGGCAAAGCAAGGCAAGGCAAAAGGGCAAAGCATGGCAAGGCAAGGAAAAAGGGCAACTCAATGCAAGGCCTGGCAAAAGGGCAAAGAAAGGCAAGGCAAGGTAAGTCAAAAGGACAAACCATGGCAAGGCCAGGAAAAAGGCCAAAGCAAGGAAAGGCAAGGCAAAAGGGAAAAGCAAGGCAAGGGAAAATGGCAAAGCAAGGCAAGGCAAGGCAAGACAAAAGGGCAAAGCAAGGCAAGGAAAAAGAGCAAAGCATGGCAAGGCAAGGCAAGGCAAAAGGTCAAAAGAAAGGCAAGGCAAATCAGGGCAAAAGGAGAAAGGAAGGCAAGGCAAGACAAGGCAAAGAGGCAAAGCAAGGCAAGGTAAGGCAAGGCAAAAGGGGAAAGCAAAGCAAGGCAAGGCGAAAGGATAAGGAAGACACGTCAAGGCAAGGCAAAGATGAAAGTAAGGCAATGCAAGGAAATTGAAAACGGCAAAACAAGGAAAGGCAAGGCAAAAGGGCAAAGCAAAGCAAGTCAAAAGGGCAAAGCATGACAAGGCAAGGTAAGGCAAAAGGGCAATGCAAGGAAAGGCAAAATGGCAAAGCAAGACAAGGCAAAAGGGCAAAGCATAACAAGGCAAAGCAAGGCAAAAGGGCAAAGAAAGGCAAGTCAAAAGGGCAAAGCATGAAACGGCAAGGCAAGGAAAAAGGGTATTTCAAGTCAAGGCAAGGTAAGGCAAAAGGGCAATTCAAGGAAAGACAAAATGGCAAAGCAAGGCAAGGCAAAAGGGCAAAGCATGGCAAGGCAAGGCAATGCAAAAGGGCAAAGCATGAAAAGGCAAGGCAAGGCAAAAGGGTAAAGCATGTCAAGGCAAGGTAAGGAAAAAGGGTAATGCAAGGAAAAGCAAAATGGCAAACCAAGACAAGGCAAAAGGGAAAGCATAACAAGGCAAAGCAAGGCAGAAGGGCAAAGCAAGGCAAGGCAAAAGGGCAAAGCAAGGAAAGTCAAAAGGGCAAAGCATGACAAGGCAAGGCAAGGAAAAAGGGTATAGCAAGTCAAGGCAAGGTAAGGCAAAAGGGCAATTCAAGGAAAGGCAAAATGGCAAAGCAAGGCAAGGCAAAAGGACAAAGCAAAGCAAGTCAAAAGGGCAAAGCATGACAAGGCAAGGCAAGGAAAAGGGTATAGCAAGTCAAGGCAAGGTAAGGCAAAAGGGCAATTCAAGGAAAGGCAAAATGGCAAAGCAAGGCAAGGCAAAAGGGCAAAGCAAAGCAAGTCAAAATGGCAAAGTATGACAAGGCAAGGCAAGGAAAAAGGGTATAGCAAGTCAAGGCAAAGTAAGGCAAAAGGGCAATTCAAGGAAAGGCAAAATGGCAAAGCAAGGCAAGACAAAAGGGCAAAGCATAACAAGGCAAGACAAGGCAAAGCGGCAAAGCAAGGCAAGGCAAAAGGGCAAAGCAAGGCAAGTCAAAAGGGCAAAGCATGACAAGGCAAGGCAAGGCAAAAGGGCAATTCAAGGAAAGACAAAATGGCAAGGCAAAGCAAGGCAAAAGGGCAAAGAAAGGCAAGTCAAAAGGGCAAAGCATGATAAGGCAAGGCAAGGAAAAAGGGTATAGCAAGTCAAGGCAAGGTAAGGCAAAAGGGCAATTCAAGGAAAGGCAAAATGGCAAAGCAAGGCAAGGCAAAAGGGCAAAGCAAGGCCAGGCAAAAGTGCAAAGAAAGGCAAGGCAAGGTAAGTCAAAAGGACAAACCATGGCAAGGCCAGGAAAAAGGCCAAAGCAAGGAAAGGCAAGGCAAAAGGGGAAAGCAAGGCAAGGGAAAATGGCACAGCAAGGCAAGGCAAGGCAAGACAAAAGGGCAAAGCAAGGCAAGGAAAAAGAGCAAAGCATGGCAAGGCAAGGCAAAAGGTCAAAAGAAAGGCAAGGCAAATCAGGGCAAAAGGAGAAAGGAAGGCAAGGCAAGACAAGGCAAAGAGACAAAGCAAGGCAAGGCAAAAGGGCATAGCAAGGCAAGGTAAGGCAAAGGGGCAAAGCAAGGCATGGAAAGGCAAAGGCAAGGGAAGGCAAAAGGGTAAAGCAAGGCAAGGAAAGGCAAGGGAAAAGGAGAAAGCAAAGCAAGGCAAGGCAAAAGGATAAGGAAGACACGTCAAGGCAAGGCAAAGATGAAAGCAAGGCAATGCAAGGCAATTCAAAACAGCAAAACAAGGAAAGGCAAGGCAAAAGGGCAAAGCAAAGCAAGTCAAAAGGGCAAAGCATGACAAGGCAAGGCAAGGCAAAAGGGCAAAGCATGACAAGGCAAGGTAAGGCAAAAGGGCAATGCAAGGAAAGGCAAAATGGCAAAGCAAGACAAGGCAAAAATGGCAAAGCATAACAAGGCAAAGCAAGGCAAAAGGGCAAAGCAAGGCAAGTCAAAAGGGCAAAGCATGACAAGGCAAGGCAAGGAAAAAGGGTATAGCAAGTCAAGGCAAGGTAAGGCAAAAGGGCAATTCAAGGAAAGACAAAATGGCAAAGCAAGGCAAGGCAAAAGGGCAAAGCATGGCAAGGCAAGGAAAAAGGGCAACTCAATGCAAGGCCTGGCAAAAGGGCAAAGAAAGGCAAGGCAAGGTAAGTCAAAAGGACAAACCATGGCAAGGCCAGGAAAAAGGCCAAAGCAAGGAAAGGCAAGGCAAAAGGGAAAAGCAAGGCAAGGGAAAATGGCAAAGCAAGGCAAGGCAAGGAAAGACAAAAGGGCAAAGCAAGGCAAGGAAAAAGAGCAAAGCATGGCAAGGCAAGGCAAAAGGTCAAAAGAAAGGCAAGGCAAATCAGGGCAAAAGGAGAAAGGAAGGCAAGGCAAGACAAGGCAAAGAGGCAAAGCAAGGCAAGGTAAGGCAAGGCAAAAGGGCAAAGCAAAGCAAGTCAAAAGGGCAAAGCATGACAAGGCAAGGCAATGCAAAAGGGCAAAGCATGAAAAGGCAAGGCAAGGCAAAAGGGCAAAGCATGTCAAGGCAAGGTAAGGCAAAAGGGCAATGCAAGGAAAGGCAAAATGGCAAAGCAAGACAAGGCAAAAGGGCAAAGCATAACAAGGCAAAGCAAGGCAAGAGGGCAAAGCAAGGCAAGTCAAAAGGGCAAAGCATGACAAGGCAAGGCAAGGAAAAAGGGTATAGCAAGTCAAGGCAAGGTAAGGCAAAAAGGCAATTCAAGGAAAGACAAAATGGCAAAGCAAGGCAAGGCAAAAGGGCAAAGCATGGCAAGGCAAGGAAAAAGGGCAACTCAATGCAAGGCCAGGCAAAAGGGCAAAGAAAGGCAAGGCAAGGTAAGTCAAAAGGACAAGCCATGGCAAGGCCAGGAAAAAGGCCAAAGCAAGGAAAGGCAAGGCAAAAGGGGAAAGAAAGGCAAGGGAAAATGGCAAAGCAAGGCAAAGCAAGGCAAGACAAAAGGGCAAAGCAAGGCAAGGAAAAAGAGCAAAGCATGGCAAGACAAGGCAAGGCAAAAGGTCAAAAGAAAGGCAAGGCAAATCAGGGCAAAAGGAGAAAGGAAGGCAAGGCAAGACAAGGCAAAGAGGCAAAGCAAGGCAAGGTAAGGCAAGAAAAAAGGGGAAAGCAAAGCAAGGCAAGGCGAAAGGATAAGGAAGACACGTCAAGGCAAGGCAAAGATGAAAGTAAGGCAATGCAAGGAAATTGAAAACGGCAAAACAAGGAAAGGCAAGGCAAAAGGGCAAAGCAAAGCAAGTCAAAAGGGCAAAGCATGACAAGGCAAGGCAAGGCAAAAGGGCAAAGCATGTCAAGGCAAGGTAAGGCAAAAGGGCAATGCAAGGAAAGGCAAAATGGCAAAGCAAGACAAGGCAAAAGGGCAAAGCATAACAAGGCAAAGAAAGGCAGAAGGGCAAAGCAAGGCAAGGCAAAAGGGCAAAGCAAGGAAAGTCAAAAGGGCAAAGCATGACAAGGCAAGGCAAGGAAAAAGGGTATAGCAAGTCAAGGCAAGGTAAGGCAAAAGGGCAATTCAAGGAAAGGCAAAATGGCAAAGCAAGGCAAGGCAAAAGGACAAAGCAAAGCAAGTCAAAAGGGCAAAGCATGACAAGGCAAGGCAAGAAAAAAGGGTATTGCAAGTCAAGGCAAGGTAAGGCAAAAGGGCAATTCAAGGAAAGGCAAAATGGCAAAGCAAGGCAAGGCAAAAGGGCAAAGCAAAGCAAGTCAAAATGGCAAAGTATGACAAGGCAAGGCAAGGAAAAAGGGTATAGCAAGTCAAGGCAAAGTAAGGCAAAAGGGCAATTCAAGGAAAGGCAAAATGGCAAAGCAAGGCAAGGCAAAAGGGCAAAGCATAACAAGGCAAAGCAAGGCAAAAGGGCAAAGCAAGGCAAGGCAAAAGGGCAAAGCAAGGCAAGTCAAAAGGGCAAAGCATGACAAGGCAAGGCAAGGCAAAAGGGCAATTCAAGGAAAGACAAAATGGCAAGGCAAAGCAAGGCAAAAGGGCAAAGAAAGGCAAGTCAAAAGGGCAAAGCATGAAAAGGCAAGGCAAGGAAAAAGGGTATAGCAAGTCAAGGCAAGGTAAGGCAAAAGGGCAATTCAAGGAAAGGCAAAATGACAAAGCAAGGCAAGGTAAAAGGGCAAAGCAAGGCCAGGCAAAAGTGCAAAGAAAGGCAAGGCAAGGTAAGTCAATTGGACAAACCATGGCAAGGCCAGGAAAAAGGCCAAAGCAAGGAAAGGCAAGGCAAAAGGGGAAAGCAAGGCAAGGGAAAATGGCAAAGCAAGGCAAGGCAAGGAAAGACAAAAGGGCAAAGCAAGGCAAGGAAAAAGAGCAAAGCATGGCAAGGCAAGGCAAAAGGTCAAAAGAAAGGCAAGGCAAATCAGGGCAAAAGGAGAAAGGAAGGCAAGGCAAGACAAGGCAAAGAGACAAAGCAAGGCAAGGCAAAAGGGCATAGCAAGGCAAGTTAGGGCAAAGGGGCAAAGCAAGGCATGGAAAGGCAAAGGCAAGGGAAGGCAAAATGGTAAAGCAAGGCAAGGAAAGGCAAGGGAAAAGGAGAAAGCAAAGCAAGGCAAGGCAAAAGGATAAGGAAGACACGTCAAGGCAAGGCAAAGATGAAAGCAAGGCAATGCAAGGCAATTCAAAATGGCAAAACAAGGAAAGGCAAGGCAAAAGGGCAAAGCAAAGCAAGTCAAAAGGGCAAAGCATGACAAGGCAAGGCAAGGCAAAAGGGCAAAGCATGACAAGGCAAGGTAAGGCAAAAGGGCAATGCAAGGAAAGGCAAAATGGCAAAGCAAGACAAGGCAAAAGGGCAAAGCATAACAAGGCAAAGCAAGGCAAAAGGGCAAAGCAAGGCAAGTCAAAAGGGCAAAGCATGAAAAGGCAAGGCAAGGAAAAAGGGTATAGCAAGTCAAGGCAAGGTAAGGCAAAAAGGTAATTCAAGGAAAGACAAAATGGCAAAGCAAGGCAAGGCAAAAGGGCAAAGCATGGCAAGGCAAGGAAAAAGGGCAACTCAATGCAAGGCCAGGCAAAAGGGCAAAGAAAGGCAAGGCAAGGTAAGTCAAAAGGACAAACCATGGCAAGGCCAGGAAAAAGGCCAAAGCAAGGAAAGGCAAGGCAAAAGGGGAAAGCAAGGCAAGGGAAAATGGCAAAGCAAGGCAAAGCAAGGCAAGACAAAAGGGCAAAGCAAGGCAAGGAAAAAGAGCAAAGCATGGCAAGACAAGGCAAGGCAAAAGGTCAAAAGAAAGGCAAGGCAAATCAGGGCAAAAGGAGAAAGGAAGGCAAGGCAAGACAAGGCAAAGAGGCAAAGCAAGGCAAGGTAAGGCAAGAAAAAAGGTGAAAGCAAAGCAAGGCAAGGCGAAAGGATAAGGAAGACACGTCAAGGCAAGGCAAAGATGTAAGTAAGGCAATGCTAGGAAATTGAAAACGGCAAAACAAGGAAAGGCAAGGCAAAAGGGCAAAGCAAAGCAAGTCAAAAGGGCAAAGCATGACAAGGCAAGGCAAGGCAAAAGGGCAAAGCATGTCAAGGCAAGGTAAGGCAAAAGGGCAATGCAAGGAAAGGCAAAATGGCAAAGCAAGACAAGGCAAAAGGGCAAAGCATAACAAGGCAAAGCAAGGCAAAAGGGCAAAGCAAGGCAAGTCAAAAGGGCAAAGCATGACAAGGCAAGGCAAGGCAAAAGGGTATAGCAAGTCAAGGCAAGGTAAGGCAAAAGGGCAATTCAAGGAAAGGCAAAATGGCAAAGCAAGGCAAGGCAAATGGGCAAAGCATGAAAAGGCAAGGCAAGGAAAAAGGGTATAGCAAGTCAAGGCAAGGTAAGGCAAAAGGGCAATTCAAGGAAAGGCAAAATGGCAAAGCAAGGCAAGGCAAAAGGGCAAAGCAAAGCAAGTCAAAATGGCAAAGTATGACAAGGCAAGGCAAGGAAAAAGGCTATAGCAAGTCAAGGCAAGGTAAGGCAAAAGGGCAATTCAAGGAAAGGCAAAATGGCAAAGCAAGGCAAGGCAAAAGGGCAAAGCATAACAAGGCAAAGCAAGGCAAAAGGGCAAAGCAAGGCAAGGCAAAAGGGCAAAGCATGGCAAGGCAAGGAAAAAGGGCAACTCAATGCAAGACCGGGCAAAACGGCAAAGAAAGTCAAGGCAAGGTAAGTCAAAAGGACAAACCATGGCAAGGCCAGGAAAAAGGCCAAAGCAAGGAAAGGCAAGGCAAAAGGGGAAAGCAAGGCAAGGGAAAATGGCAAAGCAAGGCAAGGTAAGGCAAGACAAAAGGGCAAAGCAAGGCAAGGAAAAAGAGCAAAGCATGGCAAGGCAAGGCAAGGCAAAAGGTCAAAAGAAAGGCAAGGCAAATCAGGGCAAAAGGAGAAAGGAAGGCAAGGCAAGTCAAGGCAAAGAGTCAAAGCAAGGCAAGGCAAAGTGTCAAAGGAAGGCATGGAAAGGCAAGGCAAAGGAAGGCAAAAGGGTAAAGCAAGGCAAGGAAAGGCAAGGCAAAACGGGAAAGCAAAGCAAGGCAAGGCAAAATGATAAGGAAGACACGTCAAGGCAAGGCAAAGATGAAAGTAAGGCAATGCAAGGCAATTCAAAACGGCAAAACAAGGAAAGGCAAGGCAAAAGGGCAAAGCAAAGCAAGTCAAAAGGGCAAAGCATGACAAGGCAAGGTAAGGCAAAAGGGCAATGCAAGGAAAGGCAAAATGGCAAAGCAAGGCAAGGCAAAAGGGCAAAGCATAAGAAGGCAAAGCAAGGCAAAAGGGCAAAGAAAGGCAAGTCAAAAGGGCAAAGCATGAAAAGGCAAGGCAAGGAAAAAGGGTATAGCAAGTCAAGGCAAGGTAAGGCAAAAAGGCAATTCAAGGAAAGACAAAATGGCAAAGCAAGGCAAGGCAAAAGGGCAAAGCATGGCAAGGCAAGGAAAAAGGGCAACTCAATGCAAGGCCAGGCAAAAGGGCAAAGAAAGGCAAGGCAAGGTAAGTCAAAAGGACAAACCATGGCAAGGCCAGGAAAAAGGCCAAAGCAAGGAAAGGCAAGGCAAAAGGGGAAAGCAAGGCAAGGGAAAATGGCAAAGCAAGGCAAAGCAAGGCAAGACAAAAGGGCAAAGCAAGGCAAGGAAAAAGAGCAAAGCATGGCAAGACAAGGCAAGGCAAAAGGTCAAAAGAAAGGCAAGGCAAATCAGGGCAAAAGGAGAAAGGAAGGCAAGGCAAGACAAGGCAAAGAGGCAAAGCAAGGCAAAGTAAGGCAAGAAAAAAGGGGAAAGCAAAGCAAGGCAAGGCGAAAGGATAAGGAAGACACGTCAAGGCAAGGCAAAGATGAAAGTAAGGCAATGCAAGGAAATTGAAAACGGCAAAACAAGGAAAGGCAAGGCAAAAGGGCAAAGCAAAGCAAGTCAAAAGGGCAAAGCATGACAAGGCAAGGCAAGGCAAAAGGGCAAAGCATGTCAAGGCAAGGTAAGGCAAAAGGGCAATGCAAGGAAAGGCAAAATGGCAAAGCAAGACAAGGCAAAAGGGCAAAGCATAACAAGGCAAAGAAAGGCAGAAGGGCAAAGCAAGGCAAGGCAAAAGGGCAAAGCAAGGAAAGTCAAAAGGGCAAAGCATGACAAGGCAAGGCAAGGAAAAAGGGTATAGCAAGTCAAGGCAAGGTAAGGCAAAAGGGCAATTCAAGGAAAGGCAAAATGGCAAAGCAAGGCAAGGCAAAAGGACAAAGCAAAGCAAGTCAAAAGGGCAAAGCATGACAAGGCAAGGCAAGGAAAAAGGGTATAGCAAGTCAAGGCAAGGTAAGGCAAAAGGGCAATTCAAGGAAAGGCAAAATGGCAAAGCAAGGCAAGGCAAAAGGGCAAAGCAAAGCAAGTCAAAATGGCAAAGTATGACAAGGCAAGGCAAGGAAAAAGGGTATAGCAAGTCAAGGCAAAGTAAGGCAAAAGGGCAATTCAAGGAAAGGCAAAATGGCAAAGCAAGGCAAGGCAAAAGGGCAAAGCATAACAAGGCAAAGCAAGGCAAAAGGGCAAAGCAAGGCAAGGCAAAAGGGCAAAGCAAGGCAAGTCAAAAGGGCAAAGCATGACAAGGCAAGGCAAGGCAAAAGGGCAATTCAAGGAAAGACAAAATGGCAAGGCAAAGCAAGGCAAAAGGGCAAAGAAAGGCAAGTCAAAAGGGCAAAGCATGAAAAGGCAAGGCAAGGAAAAAGGGTATAGCAAGTCAAGGCAAGGTAAGGCAAAAGGGCAATTCAAGGAAAGGCAAAATGGCAAAGCAAGGCAAGGTAAAAGGGCAAAGCAAGGCCAGGCAAAAGTGCAAAGAAAGGCAAGGCAAGGTAAGTCAAAAGGACAAACCATGGCAAGGCCAGGAAA
Source organism: Columba livia (assembly GCF_036013475.1). Taxonomy (NCBI): domain Eukaryota; kingdom Metazoa; phylum Chordata; class Aves; order Columbiformes; family Columbidae; genus Columba; species Columba livia. The sequence continues at coordinate 382,267 of NW_027043096.1, forward strand.
AAGGCCAAAGCAAGGAAAGGCAAGGCAAAAGGGGAAAGCAAGGCAAGGGAAAATGGCAAAGCAAGGCAAGGCAAGGAAAGACAAAAGGGCAAAGCAAGGCAAGGAAAAAGAGCAAAGCATGGCAAGGCAAGGCAAAAGGTCAAAAGAAAGGCAAGGCAAATCAGGGCAAAAGGAGAAAGGAAGGCAAGGCAAGACAAGGCAAAGAGACAAAGCAAGGCAAGGCAAAAGGGCATAGCAAGGCAAGTTAGGGCAAAGGGGCAAAGCAAGGCATGGAAAGGCAAAGGCAAGGGAAGGCAAAATGGTAAAGCAAGGCAAGGAAAGGCAAGGGAAAAGGAGAAAGCAAAGCAAGGCAAGGCAAAAGGATAAGGAAGACACGTCAAGGCAAGGCAAAGATGAAAGCAAGGCAATGCAAGGCAATTCAAAACGGCAAAACAAGGAAAGGCAAGGCAAAAGGGCAAAGCAAAGCAAGTCAAAGGGCAAAGCATGACAAGGCAAGGCAAGGCAAAAGGGCAAAGCATGACAAGGCAAGGTAAGGCAAAAGGGCAATGCAAGGAAAGGCAAAATGGCAAAGCAAGACAAGGCAAAAGGGCAAAGCATAACAAGGCAAAGCAAGGCAAAAGGGCAAAGCAAGGCAAGTCAAAAGGGCAAAGCATGACAAGGCAAGGCAAGGCAAAAGGGTATAGCAAGTCAAGGCAAGGTAAGGCAAAAGGGCAATTCAAGGAAAGGCAAAATGGCAAAGCAAGGCAAGGCAAAAGGGCAAAGCATGAAAAGGCAAGGCAAGGAAAAAAAGGGTATAGCAAGTCAAGGCAATGTAAGGCAAAAGGGCAATTCAAGGAAAGACAAAATGGCAAAGCAAGGCAAGGCAAAAGGGCAAAGCATGGCCAGGCAAAAGTGCAAAGAAAGGCAAGGCAAGGTAAGTCAAAAGGACAAACCATGGCAAGGCCAGGAAAAAGGCCAAAGCAAGGAAAGGCAAGGCAAAAGGGGAAAGCAAGGCAAGGGAAAATGGCAAAGCAAGGCAAGGCAAGGAAAGACAAAAGGGCAAAGCAAGGCAAGGAAAAAGAGCAAAGCATGGCAAGGCAAGGCAAAAGGTCAAAAGAAAGGCAAGGCAAATCAGGGCAAAAGGAGAAAGGAAGGCAAGGCAAGACAAGGCAAAGAGACAAAGCAAGGCAAGGCAAAAGGGCATAGCAAGGCAAGTTAGGGCAAAGGGGCAAAGCAAGGCATGGAAAGGCAAAGGCAAGGGAAGGCAAAATGGTAAAGCAAGGCAAGGAAAGGCAAGGGAAAAGGAGAAAGCAAAGCAAGGCAAGGCAAAAGGATAAGGAAGACACGTCAAGGCAAGGCAAAGATGAAAGCAAGGCAATGCAAGGCAATTCAAAACGGCAAAACAAGGAAAGGCAAGGCAAAAGGGCAAAGCAAAGCAAGTCAAAAGGGCAAAGCATGACAAGGCAAGGCAAGGCAAAAGGGCAAAGCATGACAAGGCAAGGTAAGGCAAAAGGGCAATGCAAGGAAAGGCAAAATGGCAAAGCAAGACAAGGCAAAAGGGCAAAGCATAACAAGGCAAAGCAAGGCAAAAGGGCAAAGCAAGGCAAGTCAAAAGGGCAAAGCATGACAAGGCAAGGCAAGGCAAAAGGGTATAGCAAGTCAAGGCAAGGTAAGGCAAAAGGGCAATTCAAGGAAAGGCAAAATGGCAAAGCAAGGCAAGTCAAAAGGGCAAAGCATGACAAGGCAAGGCAAGGAAAAAGGGTATAGCAAGTCAAGGCAAGGTAAGGCAAAAGGGCAATTCAAGGAAAGACAAAATGGCAAAGCAAGGCAAGGCAAAAGGGCAAAGCATGGCAAGGCAAGGAAAAAGGGCAACTCAATGCAAGGCCTGGCAAAAGGGCAAAGAAAGGCAAGGCAAGGTAAGTCAAAAGGACAAACCATGGCAAGGCCAGGAAAAAGGCCAAAGCAAGGAAAGGCAAGGCAAAAGGGAAAAGCAAGGCAAGGGAAAATGGCAAAGCAAGGCAAGGCAAGGAAAGACAAAAGGGCAAAGCAAGGCAAGGAAAAAGAGCAAAGCATGGCAAGGCAAGGCAAAAGGTCAAAAGAAAGGCAAGGCAAATCAGGGCAAAAGGAGAAAGGAAGGCAAGGCAAGACAAGGCAAAGAGGCAAAGCAAGGCAAGGTAAGGCAAGGCAAAAGGGCAAAGCAAAGCAAGTCAAAAGGGCAAAGCATGACAAGGCAAGGCAATGCAAAAGGGCAAAGCATGAAAAGGCAAGGCAAGGCAAAAGGGCAAAGCATGTCAAGGCAAGGTAAGGCAAAAGGGCAATGCAAGGAAAGGCAAAATGGCAAAGCAAGACAAGGCAAAAGGGCAAAGCATAACAAGGCAAAGCAAGGCAAGAGGGCAAAGCAAGGCAAGTCAAAAGGGCAAAGCATGACAAGGCAAGGCAAGGAAAAAGGGTATAGCAAGTCAAGGCAAGGTAAGGCAAAAAGGCAATTCAAGGAAAGACAAAATGGCAAAGCAAGGCAAGGCAAAAGGGCAAAGCATGGCAAGGCAAGGAAAAAGGGCAACTCAATGCAAGGCCAGGCAAAAGGGCAAAGAAAGGCAAGGCAAGGTAAGTCAAAAGGACAAGCCATGGCAAGGCCAGGAAAAAGGCCAAAGCAAGGAAAGGCAAGGCAAAAGGGGAAAGCAAGACAAGGGAAAATGGCAAAGCAAGGCAAAGCAAGGCAAGACAAAAGGGCAAAGCAAGGCAAGGAAAAAGAGCAAAGCATGGCAAGACAAGGCAAGGCAAAAGGTCAAAAGAAAGGCAAGGCAAATCAGGGCAAAAGGAGAAAGGAAGGCAAGGCAAGACAAGGCAAAGAGGCAAAGCAAAGCAAGGTAAGGCAAGAAAAAAGGGGAAAGCAAAGCAAGGCAAGGCGAAAGGATAAGGAAGACACGTCAAGGCAAGGCAAAGATGAAAGTAAGGCAATGCAAGGAAATTGAAAACGGCAAAACAAGGAAAGGCAAGGCAAAAGGGCAAAGCAAAGCAAGTCAAAAGGGCAAAGCATGACAAGGCAAGGCAAGGCAAAAGGGCAAAGCATGTCAAGGCAAGGTAAGGCAAAAGGGCAATGCAAGGAAAGGCAAAATGGCAAAGCAAGACAAGGCAAAAGGGAAACGCATAACAAGGCAAAGAAAGGCAGAAGGGCAAAGCAAGGCAAGGCAAAAGGGCAAAGCAAGGAAAGTCAAAAGGGCAAAGCATGACAAGGCAAGGCAAGGAAAAAGGGTATAGCAAGTCAAGGCAAGGTAAGGCAAAAGGGCAATTCAAGGAAAGGCAAAATGGCAAAGCAAGGCAAGGCAAAAGGACAAAGCAAAGCAAGTCAAAAGGGCAAAGCATGACAAGGCAAGGCAAGGAAAAAGGGTATAGCAAGTCAAGGCAAGGTAAGGCAAAAGGGCAATTCAAGGAAAGGCAAAATGGCAAAGCAAGGCAAGGCAAAAGGGCAAAGCAAAGCAAGTCAAAATGGCAAAGTATGACAAGGCAAGGCAAGGAAAAAGGGTATAGCAAGTCAAGGCAAAGTAAGGCAAAAGGGCAATTCAAGGAAAGGCAAAATGGCAAAGCAAGGCAAGGCAAAAGGGCAAAGCATAACAAGGCAAAGCAAGGCAAAAGGGCAAAGCAAGGCAAGGCAAAAGGGCAAAGCAAGGCAAGTCAAAAGGGCAAAGCATGACAAGGCAAGGCAAGGCAAAAGGGCAATTCAAGGAAAGACAAAATGGCAAGGCAAAGCAAGGCAAAAGGGCAAAGAAAGGCAAGTCAAAAGGGCAAAGCATGAAAAGGCAAGGCAAGGAAAAAGGGTATAGCAAGTCAAGGCAAGGTAAGGCAAAAGGGCAATTCAAGGAAAGGCAAAATGGCAAAGCAAGGCAAGGTAAAAGGGCAAAGCAAGGCCAGGCAAAAGTGCAAAGAAAGGCAAGGCAAGGTAAGTCAAAAGGACAAACCATGGCAAGGCCAGGAAAAAGGCCAAAGCAAGGAAAGGCAAGGCAAAAGGGGAAAGCAAGGCAAGGGAAAATGGCAAAGCAAGGCAAGGCAAGGAAAGACAAAAGGGCAAAGCAAGGCAAGGAAAAAGAGCAAAGCATGGCAAGGCAAGGCAAAAGGTCAAAAGAAAGGCAAGGCAAATCAGGGCAAAAGGAGAAAGGAAGGCAAGGCAAGACAAGGCAAAGAGACAAAGCAAGGCAAGGCAAAAGGGCATAGCAAGGCAAGTTAGGGCAAAGGGGCAAAGCAAGGCATGGAAAGGCAAAGGCAAGGGAAGGCAAAATGGTAAAGCAAGGCAAGGAAAGGCAAGGGAAAAGGAGAAAGCAAAGCAAGGCAAGGCAAAAGGATAAGGAAGACACGTCAAGGCAAGGCAAAGATGAAAGCAAGGCAATGCAAGGCAATTCAAAACGGCAAAACAAGGAAAGGCAAGGCAAAAGGGCAAAGCAAAGCAAGTCAAAAGGGCAAAGCATGACAAGGCAAGGCAAGGCAAAAGGGCAAAGCATGACAAGGCAAGGTAAGGCAAAAGGGCAATGCAAGGAAAGGCAAAATGGCAAAGCAAGACAAGGCAAAAGGGCAAAGCATAACAAGGCAAAGCAAGGCAAAAGGGCAAAGCAAGGCAAGTCAAAAGGGCAAAGCATGACAAGGCAAGGCAAGGCAAAAGGGTATAGCAAGTCAAGGCAAGGTAAGGCAAAAGGGCAATTCAAGGAAAGGCAAAATGGCAAAGCAAGGCAAGGCAAAAGGGCAAAGCATGAAAAGGCAAGGCAAGGAAAAAAAGGGTATAGCAAGTCAAGGCAATGTAAGGCAAAAGGGCAATTCAAGGAAAGACAAAATGGCAAAGCAAGGCAAGGCAAAAGGGCAAAGCATGGCAAGGCAAGGAAAAAGGGCAACTCAATGCAAGGCCTGGCAAAAGGGCAAAGAAAGGCAAGGCAAGGTAAGTCAAAAGGACAAACCATGGCAAGGCCAGGAAAAAGGCCAAAGCAAGGAAAGGCAAGGCAAAAGGGAAAAGCAAGGCAAGGGAAAATGGCAAAGCAAGGCAAGGCAAGGCAAGACAAAAGGGCAAAGCAAGGCAAGGAAAAAGAGCAAAGCATGGCAAGGCAAGGCAAGGCAAAAGGTCAAAAGAAAGGCAAGGCAAATCAGGGCAAAAGGAGAAAGGAAGGCAAGGCAAGACAAGGCAAAGAGGCAAAGCAAGGCAAGGTAAGGCAAGGCAAAAGGGGAAAGCAAAGCAAGGCAAGGCGAAAGGATAAGGAAGACACGTCAAGGCAAGGCAAAGATGAAAGTAAGGCAATGCAAGGAAATTGAAAACGGCAAAACAAGGAAAGGCAAGGCAAAAGGGCAAAGCAAAGCAAGTCAAAAGGGCAAAGCATGACAAGGCAAGGCAATGCAAAAGGGCAAAGCATGAAAAGGCAAGGAAAGGCAAAAGGGTAAAGCATGTCAAGGCAAGGTAAGGCAAAAGGGCAATGCAAGGAAAAGCAAAATGGCAAAGCAAGACAAGGCAAAAGGGAAAGCATAACAAGGCAAAGCAAGGCAGAAGGGCAAAGCAAGGCAAGGCAAAAGGGCAAAGCAAGGAAAGTCAAAAGGGCAAAGCATGACAAGGCAAGGCAAGGAAAAAGGGTATAGCAAGTCAAGGCAAGGTAAGGCAAAAGGGCAATTCAAGGAAAGGCAAAATGGCAAAGCAAGGCAAGGCAAAAGGACAAAGCAAAGCAAGTCAAAAGGGCAAAGCATGACAAGGCAAGGCAAGGAAAAAGGGTATAGCAAGTCAAGGCAAGGTAAGGCAAAAGGGCAATTCAAGGAAAGGCAAAATGGCAAAGCAAGGCAAGGCAAAAGGGCAAAGCAAAGCAAGTCAAAATGGCAAAGTATGACAAGGCAAGGCAAGGAAAAAGGGTATAGCAAGTTAAGGCAAAGTAAGGCAAAAGGGCAATTCAAGGAAAGGCAAAATGGCAAAGCAAGGCAAGGCAAAAGGGCAAAGCATAACAAGACAAAGCAAGGCAAAAGGGCAAAGCAAGGCAAGTCAAAAGGGCAAAGCATGACAAGGCAAGGCAAGGAAAAAGGGTATAGCAAATCAAGGCAAGGTAACGCAAAAGGGCAATTCAAGGAAAGGCAAAATGGCAAAGCAAGGCAAGGCAAAAGGGCAAAGCAAGGCCAGGCAAAAGGGCAAAGAAAGGAAAGGCAAGGTAAGTCAAAAGGACAAACCATGGCAAGGCCAGGAAAAAGGCCAAAGCAAGGAAAGGCAAGGCAAAAGGGGAAAGCAAGGCAAGGGAAAATGGCAAAGCAAGGCAAGGCAAGGAAAGACAAAAGGACAAAGGAAGGCAAGGAAAAAGAGCAAAGCATGGCAAGGCAAGGCAAAAGGTCAAAAGAAAGGCAAGGCAAATCAGGGCAAAAGGAGAAAGGAAGGCAAGGCAAGACAAGGCAAAGAGACAAAGCAAGGCAAGGCAAAAGGGCATAGGAAGGCAAGGTAAGGCAAAGGGGCAAAGCAAGGCATGGAAAGGCAAAGGCAAGGGAAGGCAAAAGGGTAAAGCAAGGCAAGGAAAGGCAAGGGAAAAGGAGAAAGCAAAGCAAAGCAAGGCAAAAGGATAAGGAAGACACGTCAAGGCAAGGCAAAGATGAAAGCAAGGCAATGCAAGGCAATTCAAAACGGCAAAACAAGGAAAGGCAAGGCAAAAGGGCAAAGCAAAGCAAGTCAAAAGGGCAAAGCATGACAAGGCAAGGCAAGGCAAAAGGGCAAAGCATGACAAGGCAAGGTAAGGCAAAAGGGCAAAGCAAGGAAAGGCAAAATGGCAAAGCAAGACAAGGCAAAAATGGCAAAGCATAACAAGGCAAAGCAAGGCAAAAGGGCAAAGCAAGGCAAGTCAAAAGGGCAAAGCATGACAAGGCAAGGCAAGGAAAAAGGGTATAGCAAGTCAAGGCAAGGTAAGGCAAAAGGGCAATTCAAGGAAAGGCAAAATGGCAAAGCAAGGCAAGGCAAAAGGGCAAAGCATGAAAAGGCAAGGCAAGGAAAAAGGGTATAGCAAGTCAAGGCAAGGTAAGGCAAAAGGGCAATTCAAGGAAAGACAAAATGGCAAAGCAAGGCAAGGCAAAAGGGCAAAGCATGGCAAGGCAAGGAAAAAGGGCAACTCAATGCAAGGCCAGGCAAAAGGGCAAAGAAAGGCAAGGCAAGGTAAGTCAAAAGGACAAACCATGGCAAGGCCAGGAAAAAGGCCAAAGCAAGGAAAGGCAAGGCAAAAGGGAAAAGCAAGGCAAGGGAAAATGGCAAAGCAAGGCAAGGCAAGGCAAGACAAAAGGGCAAAGCAAGGCAAGGAAAAAGAGCAAAGCATGGCAAGACAAGGCAAGGCAAAAGGTCAAAAGAAAGGCAAGGCAAATCAGGGCAAAAGGAGAAAGGAAGGCAAGGCAAGACAAGGCAAAGAGGCAAAGCAAGGCAAGGTAAGGCAAGGCAAAAGGGCAAAGCAAAGCAAGTCAAAAGGGCAAAGCATGACAAGGCAAGGCAATGCAAAAGGGCAAAGCATGAAAAGGCAAGGCAAGGCAAAAGGGTAAAGCATGTCAAGGCAAGGTAAGGCAAAACGGCAATGCAAGGAAAAGCAAAATGGCAAAGCAAGACAAGGCAAAAGGGAAAGCATAACAAGGCAAAGCAAGGCAAAAGGGCAAAGCAAGACAAGGCAAAAGGGCAAAGCAAGGAAAGTCAAAAGGGCAAAGCATGACAAGGCAAGGCAAGGATCAAGGGTATAGCAAGTCAAGGCAAGGTAAGGCAAAAGGGCAATTCAAGGAAAGGCAAAATGGCAAAGCAAGGCAAGGCAAAAGGACAAAGCAAAGCAAGTCAAAAGGGCAGAGCATGAGAAGGCAAGGCAAGGAAAAAGGGTATAGCAAGTCAAGGCAAGGTAAGGCAAAAGGGCAATTCAAGGAAAGGCAAAATGGCAAAGCAAGGCAAGGCAAAAGGGCAAAGCAAAGCAAGTCAAAATGGCAAAGTATGACAAGGCAAGGCAAGGAAAAAGGGTATAGCAAGTCAAGGCAAAGTAAGGCAAAAGGGCAATTCAAGGAAAGGCAAAATGGCAAAGCAAGGCAAGGCAAAAGGGCAAAGCATAACAAGGCAAAGCAAGGCAAAAGGGCAAAGCAAGGCAAGGCAAAAGGGCAAAGCAAGGCAAGTCAAAAGGGCAAAGCATGACAAGGCAAGGCAAGGAAAAAGGGTATAGCATGCCAAGGCAAGGTAAGGCAAAAGGGCAATTCAAGGAAAGGCAAAATGGCAAAGCAAGGCAAGGCAAAAGGGCAAAGCAAGGACAGGCAAAAGTGCAAAGAAAGGCAAGGCAAGGTAAGTCAAAAGGACAAACCATGGCAAGGCCAGGAAAAAGGCCAAAGCAAGGAAAGGCAAGGCAAAAGGGGAAAGCAAGGCAAGGGAAAATGGCAAAGCAAGGCAAGGCAAGGAAAGACAAAAGGGCAAAGCAAGGCAAGGAAAAAGAGCAAAGCATGGCAAGGCAAGGCAAAAGGTCAAAAGAAAGGCAAGGCAAATCAGGGCAAAAGGAGAAAGGAAGGCAAGGCAAGACAAGGCAAAGAGACAAAGCAAGGCAAGGCAAAAGGGCATAGCAAGGCAAGGTAAGGCAAAGGGGCAAAGCAAGGCATGGAAAGGCAAAGGCAAGTTAAGGCAAAAGGGTAAAGCAAGGCAAGGAAAGGCAAGGGAAAAGGAGAAAGCAAAGCAAGGCAAGGCAAAAGGATAAGGAAGACACGTCAAGGCAAGGCAAAGATGAAAGCAAGGCAATGCAAGGCAATTCAAAACGGCAAAACAAGGAAAGGCAAGGCAAAAGGGCAAAGCAAAGCAAGTCAAAAGGGCAAAGCATGACAAGGCAAGGCAAGGCAAAAGGGCAAAGCATGACAAGGCAAGGTAAGGCAAAAGGGCAATGCAAGGAAAGGCAAAATGGCAAAGCAAGACAAGGCAAAAATGGCAAAGCATAACAAGGCAAAGCAAGGCAAAAGGGCAAAGCAAGGCAAGTCAAAAGGGCAAAGCATGACAAGGCAAGGCAAGGAAAAAGGGTATAGCAAGTCAAGGCAAGGTAAGGCAAAAGGGCAATTCAAGGAAAGGCAAAATGGCAAAGCAAGGCAAGGCAAAAGGGCAAAGCATAACAAGGCAAAGCAAGGCAAAAGGGCAAAGCAAGGCAAGGCTAAAGGGTAAAGCATGGCAAGGCAAGGAAAAAGGGCAACTCAATGCAAGACCGGGCAAAAGTGCAAAGAAAGGCAAGGCAAGGTAAGTCAAAAGGACAAACCTTGGCAAGGCCAGGAAAAAGGCCAAAGCAAGGAAAGGCAAGGCAAAAGGGGAAAGCAAGGCAAGGGAAAATGGCAAAGCAAGGCAAAGTAAGGCAAGACAAAAGGGCAAAGCAAGGCAAGGAAAAAGAGCAAAGCATGGCAAGGCAAGGCAAGGCAAAAGGTCAAAAGAAAGGCAAGGCAAATCAGGGCAAAAGGAGAAAGGAAGGCAAGGCAATTCAAGGCAAAGAGTCAAAGCAAGGCAAGGCAAAGGGTCAAAGGAAGGCATGGAAAGGCAAGGCAAAGGAAGGCAAAAGGGTAAAGCAAGACAAGGAAAGGCAAGGCAAAAGGGGAAAGCAAAGCAAGGCAAGGCAAAATGATAAGGATGACACGTCAAGGCAAGGCAAAGATGAAAGTAAGGCAATGCAAGGCAATTCAAAACGGCAAAACAAGGAAAGGCAAGGCAAAAGGGCAAAGCAAAGCAAGTCAAAAGGGCAAAGCATGACAAGGCAAGGTAAGGCAAAAGGGCAATGCAAGGAAAGGCAAAATGGCAAAGCAAGACAAGGCAAAAGGGCAAAGCATAACAAGGCAAAGCAAGGCAAAAGGGCAAAGAAAGGCAAGTCAAAAGGGCAAAGCAAGGCAAGTCAAAAGGGCAAAGCATGACAAGGCAAGGCAAGGCAAAAGGGCAATTCAAGGAAAGACAAAATGGCAAGGCAAAGCAAGGCAAAAGGGCAAAGAAAGGCAAGTCAAAAGGGCAAAGCATGATAAGGCAAGGCAAGGAAAAAGGGTATAGCAAGTCAAGGCAAGGTAAGGCAAAAGGGCAATTCAAGGAAAGGCAAAATGGCAAAGCAAGGCAAGGCAAAAGGGCAAAGCAAGGCCAGGCAAAAGTGCAAAGAAAGGCAAGGCAAGGTAAGTCAAAAGGACAAACCATGGCAAGGCCAGGAAAAAGGCCAAAGCAAGGAAAGGCAAGGCAAAAGGGGAAAGCAAGGCAAGGGAAAATGGCACAGCAAGGCAAGGCAAGGCAAGACAAAAGGGCAAAGCAAGGCAAGGAAAAAGAGCAAAGCATGGCAAGGCAAGGCAAAAGGTCAAAAGAAAGGCAAGGCAAATCAGGGCAAAAGGAGAAAGGAAGGCAAGGCAAGACAAGGCAAAGAGACAAAGCAAGGCAAGGCAAAAGGGCATAGCAAGGCAAGGTAAGGCAAAGGGGCAAAGCAAGGCATGGAAAGGCAAAGGCAAGGGAAGGCAAAAGGGTAAAGCAAGGCAAGGAAAGGCAAGGGAAAAGGAGAAAGCAAAGCAAGGCAAGGCAAAAGGATAAGGAAGACACGTCAAGGCAAGGCAAAGATGAAAGCAAGGCAATGCAAGGCAATTCAAAACGGCAAAACAAGGAAAGGCAAGGCAAAAGGGCAAAGCAAAGCAAGTCAAAAGGGCAAAGCATGACAAGGCAAGGCAAGGCAAAAGGGCAAAGCATGTCAAGGCAAGGTAAGGCAAAAGGGCAATGCAAGGAAAGGCAAAATGGCAAAGCAAGACAAGGCAAAAATGGCAAAGCATAACAAGGCAAAGCAAGGCAAAAGGGCAAAGCAAGGCAAGTCAAAAGGGCAAAGCATGACAAGGCAAGGCAAGGAAAAAGGGTATAGCAAGTCAAGGCAAGGTAAGGCAAAAGGGCAATTCAAGGAAAGACAAAATGGCAAAGCAAGGCAAGGCAAAAGGGCAAAGCATGGCAAGGCAAGGAAAAAGGGCAACTCAATGCAAGGCCTGGCAAAAGGGCAAAGAAAGGCAAGGCAAGGTAAGTCAAAAGGACAAACCATGGCAAGGCCAGGAAAAAGGCCAAAGCAAGGAAAGGCAAGGCAAAAGGGAAAAGCAAGGCAAGGGAAAATGGCAAAGCAAGGCAAGGCAAGGAAAGACAAAAGGGCAAAGCAAGGCAAGGAAAAAGAGCAAAGCATGGCAAGGCAAGGCAAAAGGTCAAAAGAAAGGCAAGGCAAATCAGGGCAAAAGGAGAAAGGAAGGCAAGGCAAGACAAGGCAAAGAGGCAAAGCAAGGCAAGGTAAGGCAAGGCAAAAGGGCAAAGCAAAGCAAGTCAAAAGGGCAAAGCATGACAAGGCAAGGCAATGCAAAAGGGCAAAGCATGAAAAGGCAAGGTAAGGCAAAAGGGCAAAGCATGTCAAGGCAAGGTAAGGCAAAAGGGCAATGCAAGGAAAGGCAAAATGGCAAAGCAAGACAAGGCAAAAGGGCAAAGCATAACAAGGCAAAGCAAGGCAAGAGGGCAAAGCAAGGCAAGTCAAAAGGGCAAAGCATGACAAGGCAAGGCAAGGAAAAAGGGTATAGCAAGTCAAGGCAAGGTAAGGCAAAAAGGCAATTCAAGGAAAGACAAAATGGCAAAGCAAGGCAAGGCAAAAGGGCAAAGCATGGCAAGGCAAGGAAAATGGCAACTCAATGCAAGGCCAGGCAAAAGGGCAAAGAAAGGCAAGGCAAGGTAAGTCAAAAGGACAAGCCATGGCAAGGCCAGGAAAAAGGCCAAAGCAAGGAAAGGCAAGGCAAAAGGGGAAAGCAAGGCAAGGGAAAATGGCAAAGCAAGGCAAGGCAGGGCAAGACAAAAGGGCAAAGCAAGGCAAGGAAAAAGAGCAAAGCATGGCAAGGCAAGGCAAGGCAAAAGGTCAAAAGAAAGGCAAGGCAAATCAGGGCAAAAGGAGAAAGGAAGGCAAGGCAAGACAAGGCAAAGAGGCAAAGCAAGGCAAGGCAAAAGGGCAAAGCAAGGCAAGGTAAGGCAAAGGGGCAAAGCAAGGCATGGAAAGGCAAGGCAAGAGAAGGCAAAAGGGTAAAGCAAGGCAAGGAAAGGCAAGGCAAAAGGGGAACGCAAAGGAAGGCAAGGCAAAAGGATAAGCAAGACACGTCAAGGCAAGGCAAAGATGAAAGTAAGGCAATGCAAGGCAATTCAAAACGGCAAAACAAGGAAAGGCAAGGTAATAGGGCAAAGCAAAGCAAGTCAAAAGGGCAAAGCATGACAAGGCAAGGCAAGAAAAAAGGGTATAGCAAGTTAAGGCAAGGTAAGGCAAAAGGGCAATTCAAGGAAAGGCAAAAGGGCAAAGCAAGGCAAGGCAAAAGGGCAAAGCATGGCAAGGCAAGGCAAGGAAAAAGGGCAACTCAATGCAAGGCCAGGCAAAAGGGTAAAGAAAGGCAAGACAAGGTAAGTCAAAAGGACAAACCATGGCAAGGCCAGGAAAAAGGCCAAAGCAAGGAAAGGCAAGGCAAAAGGGTAAAGCAAGGCAAGGAAAGGCAAGGCAAAAGGGGAAAGCAAAGGATGGCAAGGCAAAAGGATAAGCAAGACACGTCAAGGCAAGGCAAAGATGAAAGTAAGGCAATGCAAGGCAATTCAAAACGGCAAAACAAGGAAAGGCAAGGCAAAAGGGCAAAGCAAAGCAAGTCAAAAGGGCAAAGCATGACAAGGCAAGGCAAGGCAAAAGGGCAAAGCATGTCAAGGCAAGGTAAGGCAAAAGGGCAATGCAAGGAAAGGCAAAATGGCAAAGCAAGACAAGGCAAAAGGGCAAAGCATAGCAAGGCAAAGCAAGGCAAAAGGGCAAAGCAAGGCAAGTCAAAACGGCAAAGCATGACAAGGCAAGGCAAGGAAAAAGGGTATAGCAAGTCAAGGCAAGGTAAGGCAAAAGGGCAATTCAAGGAAAGGCAAAATGGAAAAGCAAGGCAAGGCAAAAGGGCAAAGCATGGCAAGGCAAGGCAAGGAAAAAGGGCAAACCATGGCAAGGCCAGGAAAAAGGCCAAAGTAAGGAAAGGCAAGGCAAAAGGGGAAAGCAAGGCAAGGGAAAATGGCAAAGCAAGGCAAGGCAAGGCAAGACAAAAGGGCAAAGCAAGGCAAGAAAAAAGAGCAAAGCATGGCAAGGCAAGGCAAGGCAAAAGGGCAAAGGAAGGCAAGGAAAAAGAGCAAAGCATGGCAAGGCAAGGCAAGACAAAAGGGCAAAGCAAGGCAAGGAAATGTGCAAAGCATGGCACGGCAAGGCAAAAGGTCAAAAGAAAGGCAAGGCAAATCAGGGCAAAAGGAGAAAGGAAGGCAAGGCAAGACAAGGCAAAGAGGCAAAGCAAGGCAAGGCAAAAGGGCAAAGCAAGGCAAGGTAAGGCAAAGGGGCAAAGCAAGGCATGGAAAGGCAAGGCAAGGGAAGGCAATTTTGGGTAAAGCAAGGCCAGCAAAGGAAAGGCAAAAGGGGAAAGCAAAGCAAGGCAAGGCAAAAGGATAAGGAAGACACGTCAAGGCAAGGCAAATATGAAAGTAAGGCAATGCAAGGCAATTCAAAACGGCAAAACAAGGCAAAGCAAGGCAAATGCAAAGCATGTCAAGGCAAGGTAAGGCAAAAGGGGAATTCAAGGAAAGGCAAAATGGCAAAGTAAGACAAGGCAAAAGGGCAAAGCATAACAAGGCAAAGCAAGGCAAAAGGGCAAAGCAAGGCAAGTCAAAAGGGCAAAGCATGACAAGGCAAGGCAAGGAAAAAGGGTATAGCAAGTCAAGGCAAGGTAAGGCAAAAGGGCAATTCAAGGAAAGGCAAAATGGCAAAGAAAGGCAAGGCAAGGTAAGTCAAAAGGATAAACCATTGCAAGGCCAGGAAAAAGGCCAAAGCAAGGAAAGGCAAGGCAAAAGGGGAAAGCAAGGCAAGGGAAAATGGCAAAGCATGGCAAGGCAAGGCAAAAGGTCAAAAGAAAGGCAAGGCAAATCAGGGCAAAAGGAGAAAGGAAGTCAAGGCAAGACAAGGCAAAGAGGCAAAGCAAGGCAAGGCAAAAGGGCAAAGCAAGGCAAGGCAAAAGTGCAAAGCAAGGCAAGGTAAGGCAAAGGGGCAAAGCAAGGCATGGAAAGGCAAGGCAAGAGAAGGCAAAAGGGTAAAGCAAGGCAAGGAAAGGCAAGGCAAAAGGGGAAAGCAAAGCAAGGCAAGGCAAAACCATAAGGAAGACACATTAAGGCAAGGAAAAGATGAAAGTAAGGCAATGCAAGGCAATTCAAAACGGCAAAACAAGGCAAGGCAAGGCAAAAGGGCAAAGCATGTCAAGGCAAGGTAAGGCAAAAGGGCAATGCAAGGAAAGGCAAAATGGCAAAGCAAGACAAGGCAAAAGGGCAAAGCATAACAAGGCAAAGCAAGGCAAAAGGGCAAAGCAAGGCAAGTCAAAAGGGCAAAGCATAACAAGGCAAAGCAAGGCAAAAGGGCAAAGCAAGGCAAGTCAAAAGGGCAAAGCATGACAAGGCAAGGCAAGAAAAAAGGGTATAGCAAGTCAAGGCAAGGTAAGGCAAAAGGGCAATTCAAGGAAAGGCAAAATGGCAAAGCAAGGCAAGGCAAAAGGGCAAAGCATGGGAAAGCAAGTCAAGGAAAAAGGCAACTCAATGCAAGGCCAGGAAAAAGGCCAAAGCAAGGAAAGGCAAGGCAAAAGGGGACAGCAAGGCAAGGGAAAATGGCAAAGCAAGGCAAGGCAAGGCAAGACAAAAGGGCAAAGCAAGGCAAGGAAAAAGATCAAAGCATGGCAAAGCAAGGCAAGGCAAAAGGTCAAAAGAAAGGCAAGGCAAATCAGGGCAAAAGGAGAAAGGAAGGCAAGGCAAGACAAGGCAAAGCGGCAAAGCAAGGCAAGGCAAAAGGGCAAAGCAAGGCAAGGCAAAAGTGCAAAGCAAGGCAAGGTAAGGCAAAGGGGCAAAGCAAGGCATGGAAAGGCAAGGCAAGAGAAGGCAAAAGGGTAAAGCAAGGCAAGGAAAGGCAAGGCAAAAGGGGAAAGCAAAGGATGGCAAGGCAAAAGGATAAGCAAGACACGTCAAGGCAAGGCAAAGATGAAAGTAAGGCAATGCAAGGCAATTCAAAACGGCAAAACAAGGAAAGGCAAGGCAAAAGGGCAAAGCAAAGCAAGTCAAAAGGGCAAAGCATGACAAGGTAAGGCAAGGCAAAAGGGCAAAGCATGTCAAGGCAAGGTAAGGCAAAAGGGCAATGCAAGGAAAGGCAAAATGGCAAAGCAAGACAAGGCAAAAGGGCAAAGCATAACAAGGCAAAGCAAGGCAAAAGGGCAAAGCAAGGCAAGTCAAAAGGGCAAAGCATGACAAGGCAAGGCAAGGAAAAAGGGTATAGCAAGTCAAGGCAAGGTAAGGCAAAAGGGCAATTCAAGGAAAGGCAAAATGGCAAAGCAAGGCAAGGCAAAAGGGCAAAGCATGGCAAGGCAAGGCAAGGAAAAAGGGCAACTCAAGGCAAGGCCAGGCAAAAGGGCAAAGAAAGGCAAGGCAAGGTAAGTCAAAAGGACAAACCATGGCAAGGCCAGGAAAAAGGCCAAAGCAAGGAAAGGCAAGGCAAAAGGGGAAAGCAAGGCAAGGGAAAATGGCAAAGCAAGGCAAGGCAAGGCAAGACAAAAGGGCAAAGCAAGGCAAGGAAAAAGAGCAAAGCATGGCAAGGCAAGGCAAGGCAAAAGGTCAAAAGAAAGGCAAGGCAAATCAGGGCAAAAGGAGAAAGGAAGGCAAGGCAAGACAAGGCAAAGAGGCAAAGCAAGGCAAGGCAAAAGAGCAAAGCAAGGCAAGGTAAGGCAAAGGGGCAAAGCAAGGCATGGAAAGGCAAGGCAAGGGAAGGCAAAAGGGTAAAGCAAGGCAAGGAAAGGCAAGGCAAAAGGGGAAAGCAAAGCAAGGCAAGGCAAAAGGATAAAGAAGACACATCAAGGCAAGGAAAAGATGAAAGTAAGGCAATGCAAGGCAATTCAAAACGGCAAAACAAGGCAAGGCAAGGCAAAAGGGCAAAGCATGTCAAGGCAAGGTAAGGCAAAAGGGCAAAGCAAGGCAAGTCAAAAGGGCAAAGCATAACAAGGCAAAGCAAGGCAAAAGGGCAAAGCAAGGCAAGTCAAAAGGGCAAAGCATAACAAGGCAAAGCAAGGCAAAAGGGCAAAGCAAGGCAAGTCAAAAGGGCAAAGCATGAGAAGGCACGGCAAGAAAAAAGGGTATAACAAGTCAAGGCAAGGTAAGCCAAAAGGGCAATTCAAGGAAAGGCAAAATGGCAAAGCAAGGCAAGGCAAAAGGGCAAAGCATGGGAAAGCAAGGCAAGGAAAAAGGCAACTCAATGCAAGGCCAGGAAAAAGGGCAAAGAAAGGCAAGGCCAGGTAAGTCAAAAGGACAAACCATGGCAAGGCCAGGAAAAAGGCCAAAGCAAGGCAAGGCAAGGCAAAAGGGCAAAGCATGTCAAGGCAAGGTAAGGCAAAAGGGCAATGCAAGGAAAGGCAAAATGGCAAAGCAAGACAAGGCAAAAGGGCAAAGCATAACAGGGCAAAGCAAGGCAAAAGGGCAAAGCAAGGCAAGTCAAAAGCGCAAAGCATGACAAGGCAAGGCAAGGAAAAATGGTATAGCAAGTCAAGGCAAGGTAAGGCAAAAGGGCAATTCAAGGAAAGGCAAAATGGCAAAGCAAGGCAAGGCAAAACGGCAAAGCATGGCAAGGCAAGGCAAGGAAAAAGGGCAACTCAATGCAAGGCCACGCAGAAGTGCAAAGAAAGGCAAGGCAAGGTAAGTCAAAAGGACAAACCATGGCACGGCCAGGAAAAAGGCCAAAGCAAGGAAAGGCAAGGCAAAAGGGGAAAGCAAGGCAAGGGAAAATGGCAAAGCAAGGCAAGGCAAGGCAAGACAAAAGGGCAAAGCAAGGCAAGGAAAAAGAGCAAAGCATGGCAAGGCAAGGCAAAAGGTCAAAAGAAAGGCAAGGCAAATCAGGGCAAAAGGAGAAAGGAAGGCAAGGCAAGACAAGGCAAAGAGGCAAAGCAAGGCAAGGCAAAAGGGCAGAGCAAGGCAAGGTAAGGCAAAGGGGCAAAGCAAGGCAAGGAAAGGCAAGGCAAGGGAAGGCAAAAGGGTAAAGCAAGGCAAGGGAAGGCAAGGCAAAAGGGGAAAGCAAAGCAAGTCAAGGCAAAAGGATAAGGAAGACACGTCAAGGCAAGGCAAAGATGAAAGTAAGGCAATGCAAGGCAATTCAAAACGGCAAAACAAGGAAAGGCAAGGTAAAAGGGCAAAGCAAAGCAAGTCAAAAGGGCAAAGCATGACAAGGCAAGGCAAGGCAAAAGGGCAAAGCATGTCAAGGCAAGGTAAGGCAAAAGGGCAATGCAAGGAAAGGCAAAATGGCAAAGCAAGACAAGGCAAAAGGGCAAAGCATAACAAGGCAAAGCAAGGCAAAAGGGCAAAGCAAGGCAAGTCAAAAGGGCAAAGCATGACAAGGCAAGGCAAGGAAAAAGGGTATAGCAAGTCAAGGCAAGGTAAGGCAAAAGGGCAATTCAAGGAAAGGCAAAATGGCAAAGCAAGGCAAGGCCAAAGGGCAAAGCAAAGCAAGTCAAAAGGGCAAAGCATGACAAGGCAAGGCAAGGAAAAAGGGTATAGCAAGTCAAGGCAAGGTAAGGCAAAAGGGCAATTCAAGGAAAGACAAAATGGCAAAGCAAGGCAAGGCAAATGGGCAAAGCATGGCAAGGCAAGGCAAGGAAAAAGGGCAACTCAATGCAAGGCCAGGCAAAAGTGCAAAGAAAGGCAAGGCAAGGTAAGTCAAAAGGACAAACCATGACAAGGCCAGGATAAAGGCCAAAGCAAGGAAAGGCAAGGCAAAAGGGGAAAGCAAGGCAAGGGAAAATGGCAAAGCAAGGCAAGGCAAGGCAAGACAAAAGGGCAAAACAAGGCAAGGAAAAAGAGCAAAGCATGGCAAGGCAAGGCAAGGCAAAAGGTCAAAAGAAAGGCAAGGCAAATCAGGGCAAAAGGAGAAAGGAAGGCAAGGCAAGACAAGGTAAAGAGGCAAAGCAAGGCAAGGCAAAAGGGCAAAGCAAGGCAAGGTAAGGCAAAGGGGCAAGCAAGGCATGGAAAGGCAAGGCAAGGGAAGGCAAAAGGGTAAAGCAAGGCAAGGGAAGGTAATGCAAAAGTGCAATGCAAGGAAAGTCAAAATGGTAAAGCAATGCAAGGCAAAAGGGCAAAGCATGACAAGGCAAGGCAAGTATAAAGGGCAAAGCAAGTCAATGCCAGGCAAAAGGGCAATGCAAGGAAAGGCAAAATGGCAAAGCAAGGCAAGGCAAAAGGGCAAAGCAAGGCAAGGTAAGGCAAAAGGGCAAAGCAAGGCATGGAAAGGCAAGGCAAGGGAAGGTAAAATGGTAAAGCAAGGGAAGGAAAGGGAAGGCAAAATGGGAAAGCAGTGCAAGGCAAGGGAAAACGATAAGGAACACACGTCAAGGCAAGGCAAGAATGAAAGTAAGGCAGAAGGGCTAACAAAGGCAAGGCCAGACAAGGCAAAAGGGCAAAGTATGGCAAGGAAAGGCAAAAGGGCAAAGCAAGGAAAAGGAAGGCAAAAGGGCAAAGCAAGGCGGTGAAAGGCAAGGCAAGGCAAAGCAAAAGGGTAAAGCAAGGTAAGGCAAAAGGGGAAAGCGAAGCAAGGCAAGGCAAAAGGAGAAGAAAGACACGTCAAGGCAAGGCAAAGATCAAAGTACGGCAAGGCAAGGCAAAAGGGCAAAGCAAGGCAAGGGAAGGCAAAAGGGCAAAGAAAGGCAGGGAAAGGCAAGGCAAGGCAAAAGGATAAACAAGACACGTCAAGGCAAGGCAAAGATGAAAGTAAGGCAATGCAAGGCAATTCAAAACGGCAAAATAAGGCAAGCAAGACAAAAGGGCAAAGCTAGTAAAGGCAAGGTAAGGCAAAAGGGCAATGCAAGGAAAGTCAAAATGGCAAAGCAGCAAGGCAAAAGGGCAAAGCATGAAAAGGCAAGGCAAAAGGGCAAAGCAAGTCAATGCAAAGTAAGGCAAAAGGGCAATGCAAGGAAAGGCAAAAGGGAAAGCAATTTAAGGCAAGTAAGGCAAAGGGGCAATGCAAGGAAAAGCAAAATGGCAAAGCAAGGCAAGGTAAAAGGGAAAAGCATGGCAAGGCAAGGTAAGTCAAAAGGACAAAGCATGGCAAGGAAAGACAAAGGGCAAAGCAAGGCAAGGCAAGGTAAAGGGCAAAGCAAGGCATGGAAAGGCAAGGCAAGGGAAGGCAAAAGGGTAAAGCAAGGCAAAGAAAGGCAAGGCAAAAGGGGAAAGCAAAGCAAAGCAAGGCAAGGCAAGAAAGAAGAAAGAAAGAAGAAAGAAGAAAGAAAGAAAGTAGAAAGAAAGAAGAAACAAAGAATGAAGAAAGAAAGAAATAAGAAAGAAATAAGAAAGAAAGAAGACAGAAAGAAAAAAGAAATAAGTAAGAAAGAAGAAAGAAAGAATAAAGACAGAAGAAAGAAAGAAGAAAGAAAGAATACAGAAAAAAAGAAGAAAGGAAGAAGAAAGCAAGAGGAAAGAAAGAAGAAAGAAAGTAGAAAGATAGAAAGAAAGAAGAAAGAAATAAGTAAGAAAGAAGTAACAAAGAAAGAAAGAAGAAAGAAAGAAGAAAGAAAGAAAGAAGAAAGAAAGAAGAAAGAAGGAAAAAAGAAGGAAAAAAGAAAGAAAGAATGAAGAAATAAAGAAATAAGAAAGAAAGAAGAAAGAAAGAAGACAGAAAGAAGAAAGAAAGAAGAAAGAAATAAAGAAAGAAAGAGAAAAAAAGAAGAAAGAAAGAAATAAGAAGAACGAAAGAAGAATGAAAGAAGAAAGAAAGAAAGAAGAAAGGAAGAAGAAGAAAGAAGAAAGAAAGAGGAAAGAAAGAAGAAAGAAAGAAGAAAGAAAGAAAGAAAGAAAGAAGGAAGAAAGAAATAAGAAAGAAAGAAGAAAGAAAGAAGAAAGAAGAAAGAAGAAAAAAGACGTAAGAAAGAGGTAACAAAGAAAGAAGAAAGAAAGAAGAAAGAAAGAAAGAAAGAAGAAAGAAAGAAAGAAAGAAGAAAGAAAGAAGAAAGAAGAAAGAAAGAAGAAAGAAAGAAAGAAGAAAGGAAGAAGAAAGAAAGAAAGAAAGAGGAAAGAAAGAAGAAAGAAACAAGAAAGAAGAAAGAAGAAAGAAAGAAGAAAGAAAGAAGAAAGAAAGAAGAAAGAAAGATGATGTAAGAAAGAAGAAAGAAAGAAGAAGAAAGAATAACAAAGAAAGAAGATGAAAGAAAGAAAGAAGAAAAAAAGAAATAAGGAAGAAAGAAAGAAGAAGAAAGAAGAAAGAGAGAAGAAAGAAGAAAGAAAGAAGACAGAAAGGAGAAAGAAAGAAGTAAGGAAGAAGAACGAAAGAGGAAAGAAAGAAGAAAGAAAGAAGAAAGAAAGAAGAAAGAAAAAAGAAAGAAAGAGAGAAGAAAAAAAGAAGAAAGAAAGAAATAAGAAAGAAGAACGAAAGAAGAATGAAAGAAGAAAGAAAGAATGAAGAAGGAAGAGGAAAGAAAGAAGAAAGAAAGAGGAAAGAAAGAAGAAAGAAAGAAGAAAGAAAGAAAGAAAGAAAGAAAGAAAGAAGAACGAAAGAAAGAAAGAAATAAAGAAAGAAGAAAGAAAGTAAGAAGAAAGAAAGAAGTAAGAAAGAAGTAACAAAGAAAGAAAGAAGAAAGAAAGAAGAAAGAAAGAAAGAAGAAAGAATAAAGAAGAAAGACAGAAGAAAGAATGAAGAAAGAAAGAAATAAGAAAGAAAGTAGAAAGAAAGAATGAAGAAATAAAGAAATAAGAAAGAAAGAAAGAAAGAAGACAGAAAAGAAGAAAGAAAGAAGAAAGAAGAAAGAAAGAAGAAAGGAAGAAGAAGAAAGAAGAAAGAAAGATGATGTAAGAAAGAAGAAAGAAAGAAGAAAGAAAGAAGAAAGAAAGAAAGAAAGAAGAAAAAAAGAAGAAAGAAAGAAATAAGTAAGAACGAAAGAAGACTGAAAGAAGAAAGAAAGAAGAAGAAAGAAATAAGAAAGAAAGAAGAAAGAAAGAGGAAAGAAAGAAGAAAGAAAGAAGAAGGAAAGAAAGAAAGAAAGAAAGAAGAAAGAAAGAAGAAAGAAAGAAGATAGAAAGAAGAAAGAAAGAAAGAAGTAAGAAAGAAGCAACAAAGAAAGAAAGAAGAAAGAAAGAAGAAAGAAAGAGAGAAGAAAGAAAGAAAAGAAAGAAGAAAGAAAGAAGAAAGAAAGAAGAAAGAAAGAAGAAGAAAGAAAGAAGAAAGGAAGAAGAAAGGAAGAAGAAAGAAAGAGGAAAGAAAGAAGAAAGAAACAAGAAAGAAAGAAGGAAGAAAGAAAGAAGAAGAAAGAAGAAAGAAAGAAGAAAGAAGAAAGAAAGAAAGAAGAAAGAAAGAAGAAAGAAGAAAAAAAGAAGTAAGAAAGAAGTAACTAAGAAGAAAGAAAAAGAAAGAAGAAAGAAAGAAGAAAGAAAGAGGAAAGAAAGAAATAAGAAAGAAGAAAGAAGAAGAAAGAAAGAAAGAAGAAAGAAAAAAGAAAGAAAGAAGAATGAAAGAAGAAAGAAAGAAAGAAGAAAGTAAGAGGTAAGAAAGAAGTAACAAAGTAAGAAAGAAGAAAGAAAGAAGAAAGAAAGAAGAAAGAAAGAAATAAAGAAGAAAGAAAGAAGAAAGAAAGAAGAAAGAAGTAAGACAGAAAAAGAATTAGAAAGAAAGAAATAAGAAAAGAAAGAGGAAAGAAAGAATGAAGAAATAAAGAAATAATAAAGAAAGAAGAAGAAAGAAGACAGAAAGAAGAAAGAAAGAAGAAGAAGAAAGATGAAAGAAAGAAGAAAGAAAGAAGAAAGAAAGAAGAAAGAAACAAGAAAGAAGAAAGAAAGAAGAAAGAAGAAGAAAGAAAGAAGAAAGAAAAAAGAAGGAAAGAAAGAAGAAAGAAAGAAGTAAGAAGAAGTAACAGAGAAAGAATGATGAAAGAAAGAAAGAAGAAAAAAGAAATAAGGAAGAAGAAAGAAGAAAGAAAGGAGAAAGAAAGAAGAAAGAAGAAGAAAGAAAGTAGAAAGAAAGAAGTAGAAGAAGAAAGAAGAAGAAAGAAGTATAAGAAGAAAGAAGAAGAAAGAAAAGAAGGAAGAAAGAAAGAAGAAGAAAGAAGAATGAAAGAAAGAAGAAAGAAAGAAGAAAGAAAGAAGAAAGAAGAAAAAGAAAGAAGAAGAAGAAGAAAGAAGGAAGAAAGAAAGAAGAAAGAAGAAAAAGTATGAAGAAAGAAGAAATAAGAAAGAAAAGAAGAAGACAGAAAGAAGAAAGAAGACGGAAGAAAGAATAAAGAAAGAAGAAGAAAGAAGAGAAGAAAAAGAAAGAAAGAAGAATGAAGAAGAAGAAAGAAAGAAGAAGAAGAAGAAGAAAGAAGAAGAAAGAAGAAAGAAAGAAGAAGAAAGAAGAAAGAAGAAAGAAAGAAGAAAGAAGAAAAGAAGAAGAGAAAGAAAGAAGAAAGAAAGAAGAAAGAGAAAGAAAGAAAGAAGAAAGAAAGAAAGAAAGAAAGAAAGAAGAAGAAAGAAGAAAGAAAGAAGAAAGAAAGAAAGAAAGAAGTAAGAAAGAAGAAAGAAAGAAGAAGAAAGAAAAGAAAGAATAAAGAAAGAAGAAAGAAGAAAGAAAGAAGAAGAAAGAAGAAAGAAGAAAGAAGAAGAAGAAAGAAGAAGAAAGAAGAAAGAAAAAGAAGAAAGAAGAAAGAAAGAAGAAAGAAAGAAGAAAGAAGAAAGAAAGAAAGTAGAAAGAAAGAAGAAAACAAAGAAGAAAGAAGAAAGAAAGAAAGAAGAAAGAAAGAAAGAAGAAGAAAGAAAGAAGAACGAAGAAAGAAAGAAGAAAGAAGAAGAAGAAAGAAGAAGAAAGAAGAAAGAAGAAAGAAAAGAAGAAAGAAGAAAGAAAGAAAGAAGAAAGAAAGAAGAAAGAAAGAAGAAAGAAAGAGAAGAAAGAAGAAGAAGAAAGAAGAAGAAAGAAGAAGAAAGAAAGAATGATGAAAGAAAGAAAAAGAAAGAAAAGAAAGAAAGAAGAAAGAAGAAAGAAAGAAGAAAGAAAGAAGAAAAAGAAGAAGAAAGAAGAAGAAAGAAAGAAGAAAGAAAGAAGAAAGAAGAAAGAAGAAGAAAGAATGAAGAAAGAAAGAAGAAAGAAGAAGAAAGAAGAAGAAAGAAAGAAGAAGAAAGAAAGAAGAAAGAAAGAATAAAAGAAAGAAAGAAGAAAGAAGAAGAAAGAAGAAAGAAAGAAGAAGAAAGAAAGAAGAAAGAAAGAAGAAGGAAGAAAGAAGAAAGAAGAAGAAAGACAGAAGAAAGAAGAAGAAGAAAGAAAGAAAGAAGAAGAAAGAAGAAGAAAGAATGAAGAAAGAAAAGAAGAAAGAAGAAGAAAGAAAGAAAGAAGAAAGAAGAAGAAAGAAAGAAGAAGAAGAAGAAGAAAGAAAGAAAGAAAGAAGAAGAAAGAAAGAGAAAGAAGAAGAAAGAAGAGAAAGAAGAGAAGAAGAAAAGAAAGAAGAAAAAGAAGAAAGTAAGAAATAAGAGAAGAAGAACGAAAGAAGAATTAAGGAAGAAAGAAAGAAAGAAAGAAAGAGGAAATTAGAAGAAGAAAGAAAGAGAAAGAAGAAAGAAAGAAAGAAAAGAAAGAAAGAAAGAAAGAAAGAAAGAAAGAAAGAAAGAAGAGAAAGAAAGAAGAAAGAAAGAAAGAAATAGAAAGAAGAAGAAGAAAGAAAGAAGAAAGAAGAAAGAACAAGAAAGAAGAAAGAAAAGCAAGAAAGAAGAAAGAAAGAAGAAGAAGAAAGAAAGAAAGAAGAAAGAAGAAGAAGAAGAAAGAAGAAAGAAAGAAGAAGAAAGAAGAAGAAAGAAAGAAGAAAGAAGAAAGAAAGAAAGAAAGATCTTTCTTTCTTACTTCTTCCTTTCTTTTTCTTTCTTCTTCCTTTGTTCTTTCTTTCATTCTTCTTTCTTATTTCATTCTTCTTTTTTTTCTTCTTACTTTCTTCTTTCTTTCTTCTTTCTTTCTTCTTTCTTCTTTATTTCTTTCTTTATTCTTTCCTTCTTTCTTCTTTCTTTCTTTCTTCTTTCTTTCTTCTTTCTGTCTTTCTTCTTTCTTTCTTCTTACTTTCTTCTTCCTTTCTTTTCCATTCTTCTTTCTTTGTTCTTTCTTTCTTTGTTCTTTCTTTCTTTCTCTCTTCTTTCTTTCTTCTTTCTTCCTTCTTTCTTCTTTCTTCTTTATTCTTTCTTTCTTCTTTCTTTATTCTTTCTTTCTTATTTCTTTCTTTCTTCCTTCTTTCTTCTTCCCTTCTTTTACTTTCTTCTCTCTTTGTTCTTTCTTTCTTCCTTTCTTCTTTCTTTCTTCTTTCTTTCTTCTTCTTTTCTTTTTCTTTCTTCTCTCTTTGTACTTTCTTTCTTCCTTTCTTCTTTCTTTCTTCTTTCTTTCTTCTTCCTTTCTTTCTTTCCTTCTTTCTTTCTATCTTCTTTCATTATTCCTTCTTTCTTTCTTCTTTCTTCTTTCTTTCTTCTTTCTTTCTTTCTTCATTCTTTCTTCTTTCTTTCTTTTCTTCCTTCTTTCTTTCTTCTTTCTTTCTTCTTTCTTCTTTCTTTCTTCTTTCTTTCTTCTTTCTTTCTTTCTAACTTATTTCTTACTTTTTTCTTTCTTCTTTCTTTCTTCTTTCTTTCTTCTTTCTTACTTCTTTCTTAATTCTTGCTCACTTCTTACTTTCTTCTTTCTTTCTTCTTTCTTCTTTATTTCTTCTTCCTTTCCTCTATCTTTCTTTCTTTCTTTCTTTCTTACTTATCTCTTACTTCTTCCTTTCTTCATTCTTTCTTGCTTCTTTCTTTCTTTCTTTCTTGTTTCTTTCTTCTTTCTTCTTTCTTTCTTTCTTCTTTCTTTCTTTTATCTTACTTCTTTCTTATTTCTTTCTTACTTCCTTCTTACTTCTTTCTTTCTTCTTTCTTTCTTCTTTCTTTCTTCCTTCTTTTTCTTTCTTTCTTTCTTCTTTCCTTCTTTCTTCTTTCTTACTTCTTTCTTTCTTCTTTCATTCTTCTTACTTTCTTCCTTCTTTCTTCCTTCTTTCTTTCTTTTTTCTTTCTTTCTTCCTTCTTTCTTTCTTCTTTCATTCTTTCTTCTTTCTTTCTTATTTCTTTTTTCTTTCTTTCTTCCTACTTTCTTCTTTCTTTCTTCTTTCTTTCTTATTACTTTCTTTCTTCTTTCTTTCTTCTTTCTTTCTTTCTTCTTTCTTCTTTCTTTTATTCTTCTTTCATTCTTTCTTCTTTCATTCTTTCTGCTTTCTTTCTTCTTTCTTTCTTATTTCTTCTTTCTTCTTTCTTTCTTCTTTTTTCTTACTTCTTTCTTACTTCTTTCTTCTTTCTTTCTTTTTTCTTTGTTCTTTCTTCTTTCTTACTTCTTTCTTTCTTCTTTCTTTCTTCTTTCTTTCTTTCTTCTTTCTTTATTTCTTCTTTCCTTCTTTCTTATTTATTTCTTCTTTATTTCTTTCTTCTTTCTTTCTTCTTTCTTTCTTCTTTCCTTCTTCTTTCTTTCTTATTACTTTCTTTCTTCTTTCTTTCTTCTTTCTTTCTTCTTTCTTTCTACTTTCTTTCTTCTTTCTTTCTTCTTTCTTTCTTTCTATCTTCTTTCTTTCTTCTTTTTTTCTACTTTCTTTTTTCTTTCTTTCTTTTTTCTTTCTTTCTTTCTTTCTTCTTTCTTACTTCTTTCTTTCTTTCTCCTTTATTTTTTCTTTCTTTCTTCTTTCTTCCTTATTTCTTCTTTCTTTCTTTCTTCTGTCTTTCTTCTTTCACTCTTCTTTCTTTCTTTCTTCTTTCTTTCTTCCTTCTTTCCTCTTTCTTTCTTCTTCCTTTCTTTTTCTTCCTTCTTTCTTTGTTCTGTCTTTCTTTCTTTCCCCCTTCTTTCTTTCTTCTTTCTTTAGTTCTTCTTTTTTTCTTTCTTCTTTCTTTCTTTCTTTCTTCTTTTTTTCTTCTTACTTTCTTCTTGCTTTCTTTCTAACTTCTTTCTTTCTTCATTCTTTCTTCTTTCTTTCTACTTTCTTTCTTCTTTCTTTATTCTTTCTTTCTTTATTCTTTCCTTCTTCCTTCTTTCTTTCTTCTTTCTTTCTTCTATCTTTCTTCTTTCTTTCTTCTTACTTTCTTGTTTCTTTCTTCTTTCTTTCTTTCTTCTTTCATTCTTTCGTCTTTGTTTCTTTCTTCTTTCTTCCTTTCTGCTTTCTTTCTTTTTTCTTTCTTTCTTATTTCTTTCTTCTCTCTTTCTTTCTTCA